>NC_081557.1:225109663-225109947 GCF_022355385.1 Mustela nigripes | reverse complement strand
TGCACTATTGGGTATTTACCCTAAAGATACAAACGTAGTGATCCAAAGGGGCACATGTACTCGAATGTTTATAGCAGCAATGTCCTCAATAGCCAAACTATGGAAAGAACCTAGATGTCCATCAACAGATGAATGGATCAAGAAGATGTGGTATATATACACAATGGAATACTATGCAGCCATCAAAAGAAATGAAATCTTGCCATTTGCGACAACATGGATGGAACTAGAGCGTACCATGCTTAGCGAAATAAGTCAGGCGGAGAAAGACAACTATCATATGA
>NC_081557.1:225097306-225106663 GCF_022355385.1 Mustela nigripes | reverse complement strand
AGGGTTGCTGGGGGGAGGGGGGTTGGGAGAAGGGGGGTAGGGTTATGGACATTGGGTAGGGTATGTGCTTTGGTGAGTGCTGTGAAGTGTGTAAACCTGGTGATTCACAGACCTGTACCCCTGGGGATAAAAATATATGTTTATAAAAAATAAAAAATTATAAAAAAAAAAACATATAAATTCCAAGTTGTATGTACATATAATCAGAAGCAATGGAGACAAATGAAGCAGGAAGAGGTGGCAAGGCAGCCATGAAGAAGGGGATGAGAGAAAGGGGAGAGATAGATGCTTGAACATACTCAGTCTCAGAAGGGCAGAGTTCCATTCAGGGCCCAGAATGAGGTGGACTAGATTCTTTGCTGTCTTATTTTGTTTGTAGACAGTTTTTACTATTTTTTTCTGTTTCCTTTTTTTCCCTGAAAGGGTAGAATCTTAGCCTGGTTAAGTAAAAGTGCTAATTTCCAACTCTCTTCTTTGTATAGTTAAAATCTTGGTTTCCTCTCCTTTTATGTCCAGTTTATCTCCTTCAAATCGTTCAAATTGTGTTCTGTTTTAGGATGCTGAGGTGATTTTTGCCTCCTTATAAGTTCAAACTTTCATTTGAAGATACTGGTGTTATATTTTAAAATCACATATCTAAATGTCTTACCTCAGTTTTATTCTTAAATTTAAGGATTAAATGGGTTCACTTGATTCAAAGACCATAGATTCCATACAACTCACTATGAGAAAATTATCTAGACAATATCTAGAGAATAATGTTAGATATAGAAAAGGCTGAGAAAGTAGAGAAAAAATTTAAAAGAAGAAAAGCAAACAGTTCCAGCAAACAATACTATGCTTGCATGTGGTAGAGAAGGAAAGGACTTAATTAAAAAAAAAAAAAAGTACAACTGTTTAAAAAAAATCAATTCAACCTTCCCAAAAGTATAGAACACTAGAAATAAGTTAAGTATGAGAAATATATGTTATCTAGTGTTTATATATATGTGTAAAAAATTTTCATTTGTTTATATTTTATATATATAATATATATTCTCAAATATATATATAAATTTCATTGATATATATTTATATATTTACATACTATATATTTATATATTACATATTTATATATATATTATATAATATAAATATATATATAAACTCAAAAACAAATGGTGCTCAAGATCTTGAACCTTTAACAGCTGAGGAAATAATCAATGTTTGTGGGACAAATGGCAGATACACTGGTCCTCACCAGGCTATTAAGGTCACGGTTTTCAGGATCATCAATAACAGACCAAGTTTAGGAACCTGTTAAGGATTATTCTCCACTTGTATTTCACAGGAGATGGGTTTTTCAGGCTTAAGCCAGTGAAAAAAACAAATATGCCCCAGGACTGGAAATGCCTATTCAGAAGGTAGTATTGTGGCTGCATCATTAAAGCTACCTTCTTTAAAGCAAAAATTGCAGAAGCAAAATAACAGCAACTATCTGTTAGATACAATCACATTTTATCCTCACAACTACCTCATATGTAGTTGATACTAGTGGTCCATTTGAAGAAGAGGAAAATGAGTGACACAGAGGTTGAGTAGTAGTTTCCAGATGTGGTAATAAATATCAGATATTGGTAGTAAATTATAGCATTGGTATGTAATCCCATACAATATGGCTACATAATTAAATCCTTAATCCAATATTCAGAGTGATATGTTATCACAGAGTCAATTATACTGAGTGTGCATTTATTTGAATCCACTTATCTCCTTATGGTTCAGTTTAGTTTGTTTAGTTAACTCCATTGCTGTGATCAATTTTCTACACCGATATCAACCTTTTTGTATGACTCTGTAGGTGTATTTAAAATAAAAACTTATAGAATGAGCTATGCTTCTAACAAATGCAAAGGCATTTACCAGGCAACATATGATTAGTGTCAACTGTTCCTAATCTTCTGACAAATAGTCAGTTACTTACTAACAGGTAAACAGATGCTTTAAAATAGGCCCGTGACAAATGATAAATGACAAAAATCTAGGACTGAATCATGCCCAATCTCTCAACTGTTGTTAAGTCAGCCCTGAGTTAAGGAGTTAAAGTTTTACAAAAAGAAAATGGAAGACCTATGCTCTTTGTGTCACTCTACCAATTTAACAATGCACACCACCTTGTGAGTTCTCTTCACTTTCACCTACTTCTTCCAGGTTTCCTGGAATAATAAATATACCTATTAATGAAGAGACAAAAAACAGAACTCAGTTTGGATTAGTGCACTAAACTTCAATTCATTGCACTAAAGTTCATCATTCTTGTTTCTATAACTAGATACTTCAATGTCTCTATTCCTCACTATGGTTTAAATTCCACAGCAGAAGACAGGGTGTTTGTTTGTTTGTTTGTTTGTTTTTTTAAAGATTTTATTTATCTATTTGACCAAGCAGGCAGAGAGGCAGGCAGAGAGAGAAAGGAGGAAGCAGGCTCCCTGCCAAGCAGAGAGCCCGACGCAGGACTCGATCTCAGGACCCTGAGATCATGACCTGAGCCGAAGGCAGAGACCCAACCCACTGAGCCACCCAGGCGCCCCAATACAGGTTTTTTTAATGCTTTCTTTTTTTTATGTCTAGCATAATATTTAACACATAATAGTTGATCAGTACATATTTGTTGAATGAAAGAATACATGAGCCATAGAAGTGCAATAAATATTTGCTAAATGGATGCATAAATATTTTAAAAGAAAAGTGTTCTCCTAAAAATCAGAAAGATTTCCAACATTTACATTTTGTTGATTAGTCATGAATTTACATAAAATGTGAATAACTAAAATAAGGACTCATCATTATCCGTGTTTCTGGCCATTCTTCCAACTTATTACTTTCTTATTGGAGATGGTCATTTTTAATTTTTTGTCTTCATGCTTAAAATAAAAACTTATAGAATGAGCTATGCTTCTAACAAATGCAAAGGCATTTACCAGGCAACATATGATTAGTGTCAACTGTTCCTAATCTTCTGACAAATAGTCAGTTACTTACTAACAGGTAAACAGATGCTTTAAAATAGGCCCGTGACAAATGATAAATGACAAAAATCTAGGATCAATTTTCTACACCGATCTCAACCTTTTTGTATGACTCTGTAGGTGTATTTAAAATAAAAACTTATAGAATGAGCTATGCCCACTTGTTCCCCACTTGTTCTTCTACCTTACACTTTAACACTTATTTATAATGCTTTTCTTTGTTTTTGAGCCTTATCATAATCCCATGCATGTGTTACAGTTATAGCAATAATAAGCAATTCAGTACAAAAATAATTACAAATGATCTTTTTGATGTTGTATGACACAAAGGATCAAAATAAAATTTCTGGTATCATTTTGTTTAAAGTGAAATAAGATAATGCATAGGGATTTTCTACATAAACTATCATATAATTGGACATGTGGTTTCAAGGTGGTGGCATAGAAGAGGCTTCATTCACCTCCTCCCACAGACACATCAAATATATAGCTACCTATGAAACAATTCCTGCCACAGTAAAAAAATAAAAAGGTCATATCAAGATAGGTAGGAGAGACAGAGACACAGTCTCATCAGAACTCCTCCTCCAGCATTGCAATTAACAATCTAGAGGGATCTCAGAAATAATTTCTGAGTGAGCGGTTTGAGTCTCACATCAGGTATAAGCCTTGGCACTTGCACCAGGGAAATGAGTACCTAAAGCTCTGACTTTGAAAAAAAAAATAGGGCTTACGTCTAGGAGACCCAAAGAGCTGTAGGGAACTGAAATTTCATTCTTAAAGGGCTTGGACACAGATTCATTCACTTCAGGATCCCAGCAAAAAACCAGCAGTTTGAAAAGTACCATACATGAAAGGGATTTGTTGACTAATCTTAAAGCATCTGCCCAAGGGGCCAGGGCTTGTTGGAACTCTGCCCAAAGGTAGAGGTGTTGGACACTATCTTTCTCTCTCTCTCTCTTTTTTTTTTTTTTTTCACTCTACCCTTACGTTCAAGCACAGGCAGATGCATGCATCACAATCCTCTCCCTTGTTCCACTAAACCTGTTCCATTAAAATGGCATGTCCTGTACCCTCCCACTCCCCTTCTGAAACCTATGGGCATGTATTGGCCCTACACTCCCCTGCTACCTTGCTAATGCTGACTGGTGTGCACTTTATACAGGGGTAACCATTGAGCACCTGGCTCTGATAGTGAGGTTTGCATTTCCAGACCTCAAGGAATTGAAACAATCAGAGTGACAAACATTAGTAGGTTTCAGGCCAAAGGACACAGCCCACACTGTGTTGAAACATACCTCTAGTCCACCTATGAAAAAGGCCATTTATCCGGACCTTTAGCCTGAAGGGCAAGCTTCAGTTTCACTACAAATCCATAGGCCATGGAGGTGCTCCCAGGAAATGTAGGCTATCTTTGTTCTCTCTCTTGGCCTTGCTACAACTCCCTGGTACTTCCAAAAAGGAGTTTGTACACTTATCTGGAGACCTGATTTTGCAACTGTTGCCAAGAGGACAGTTCATATTACGGGTCTGGGGTCAAGCAGGGTTTTAGAATTGCAGTCTGGAAAGAATGACATATATAAGCATACTTTAAAAGCTGTTACCCACAGGTCTGGTTTCTAAGCACCTCAATCTAGGTGCTGACTGAGATCTCTGACTTTAGAATACTGGCTGGTCTTGGCACACCAGCAACAACTGGGACCTATCAAGAATAAATCAGATTGCTTAGACAATCACAAAGTTTCAAGGACAACCAGAAGGAAAGGCAAAGTATGAAATTTCATTTCCTACAAAAGGCCACTCATTCAGTGCAAGGAAAAGTAGCTGTTTTGCCTGATACATTGAAATAAACACAGACTTAAATAAAATGAGGGAGCAAAGGAATATGTTCCAACTGAAAGAGCAAGATAAAACCTCAGAAAAAAATACCTAAATAAAATGATGATAATTAATTTACCTATTAAAGAGTTCAAGGTAAAGGTCATAAAGATGTTCACCAAACTCAGGAGAAGAATGGGTGAACACAGTGAGAACTTCAACAAAGAGAAAGAAAATATAAGGAAGTGCCAAACAGTAGTCATAGAGCTGCAGAATATAATAACTGAACTGAAAAATACACTAGACAGTTTCAACAGCAGATTTGATGAAGCAGGAAAACAGACCAGCAAGCTGGAAGACAAAGCAAGGAAACTCACCTAGACAGAGCAGGGACCAAACCAAACAAAACAACAATAAATAAAAAAGTAAAGATAACTTAAAGAGCCTATATGGGTTTCAAGTAGTTGACATTTACTGAAAGGAGTCCCCAAAGAAGAAGAGGGAGAAAAAGGTAGAAAAGTTATTTGGAAAAATAATAGCTGAAAATTTCCTTTACCTGGGAGAAGAAACACATCTAGATCCAGGAAGCTCAGATAATTCTAAATAAGATGACCTCAAAGAAATCCACACCAAGAAGCCCCTGGGGGGCTCAGTGGGTTAAAAGCCTCTGCCTTCCACTCAGGTCATGATCTCAGGGTCCTGTGATTGAGCACTGCATCCAGCTTCCTGCTCAGCAGGGAGCCTGCTTCCCTTCCCCTCTCTCTGCCTACTTATGATCTTTGTCTGTCAAATAAATAAATCTTAAAAAAAAAAAAAAAGAAATCCACACAAAGATATATTATAATTAAAATGTCAAAAATAAAGAACCTTAAAAGCAGCAAGAGAAAAGCAGCTTGTTACACATAAAGATAGCCCCCTCCCCCGAAGTCTATAAGCAGATTTTTAAGCAAAAACATTGCAGGTCAGAAGAAAGTGGCATGATATATCCAAAGTACTAAACGTTCAGAAGGAAGTGGCATGATATATTCAAAGTACTAAAAGGAAAAATATTTCAACTAATATACTCTACCCAGCATGGCTATTATTAAGAATTGAAGGAGAGAGGCACCGGGGTGGCTCAGTCATTAAGTGTCTGCCTTCGGCTCAGGTCATAGTCCTAGGGTCCCAGGATTGAGCCCTGCATTGGCTCCCTGCTCTGTGGGAGACCTGCTGCTCCCTCTCCCACTCTCCCTGCTTGTGTTCCCTCTTTCACTGTGTCTTTCTCTGTCAAATAAACAAATAAAATCTTAAAAAAAATAAAAAAGAATTGAAAGAGAGATAAAGCTTTCCATACAAGCAAAAGCTAAAGCAATTCATCACCACTAACCAGGCCTTAAACTGGTTAGTAACCAGGCCTTCTTACTGATTAGTAAGAAGAAAACATATGAAAATAAAAATCTCACTAGAATAAGGTAAATATATTATGGAGTGGATTAATCACTGTTAGAGCTATTATAAAGGTTAAAATATAAAAGTAGCAAAAAATAATTGTATATATAGTAATTAGATAAGGAAAACACAAAATAAAAAAACATGTAAAATATGTATGACATGAAAAATATAAAATGTGGGAAGAGTAAAAATACAGAATACATTCAAGTTATAAAAATGCAGAATACACTCAAATTTAACTGGCTATCGACGTATAAAAGTCTTTTACATGTGAGACTCTTGGAAATCACAAAGCAAAAACCTATAGTAGACACAAAAAGATAATGAGAAAAGAATCTGAGCATAACACCGAAGAAAATCATTAAACCAGAAGGGAAGAAAGGGAGAGAAGAAGAAAGGAATAGAGAAGAACTACAAAACAGTCAGAAAATAATGAACAAAATGCTAATTAGTATGCATCTATCAATAATTATTTAAATACAAGTGGACTATATTCACCATTCAAAAGACATAGAGTGACTGAACAGATAAAATAATAATGTTGATGACCATAATGATAATAATAAACATCTAGATGCCACCTACAAGAGATTTATTTCAGTAAGGACACATGGACTGAAAGTGGGAGAATGAAAAAAGTTTTTCACACAAACAGAAACCAAAAGAAAGGTTGGGTAGCCATGCTCATATCAGACAAAATAGAAGTTAGAATAAAGACTGTAATAAAAGACAAAAATAGTCATTACATAATGACAAAAGGGTCAATCCAACAAGGAGATATATAACAAGAAGATCATAATATTTATGAACCAAAAAAAATTTATGAACCAAACATAGATACAGCTAAATATATAAACCAAATATTAACATACTTAAATGAAGAAATTGACAATAATATGGTAATAGTAGGAGACTTTAATACGCTAACTACATCAATGGATAGACCATCCTGACAGAAAGTCAAAAAGGAAACATTGACCTTAAATGAAAAATGAGAACAGATGGAATTAATAGATACATATAAAACATTCCATTCTAAAATAGCAGAGTACATATTTTTCTCAAGTACACATAAAATATTTTCCAGAATAGATCATATGTTAGGCCACAAAACAAGTCACAATAAATTTAGGAAGATTGAAATTATATTATCTTTTTTGACCATAATTATGTGAAACCAGAAATCAGTTATAAGGAGAAAAAAGGAAAAAAATCACTAATGTGTGGAGATTAAACAACATGCCACTGAGCAACTAATGAGTAAATAAAGAAAATGGAAATATAGTATACCAAAATCCATGAGATTTAGCTACAATTCTAAGAGGAAAGTTCATAGTATTACAGAACTACCTCAAGAAACAAGAAAAATCCTAGGTAAACTATCTAACTTTGCATCTACAGGAACTAGAAAAAAAAAAATGAAGCTCAAGATTAGTAGAAGAAATAATGAAGTTAGGAGTAGAAATTAAAAAAAAATAGACTTCAAAAAACAATAAAGAAGATAATGAAACTAAGAGCTAGTCCTTTAAAAGGATAAAAAAAACCTGACAAACTTTTATCTAGACTCATTAGGAAAAAAAAAGAGAAAATTAAAAAATAAAAACAGAAATAAAAGAAGTCACAACTAATACTGCAGAAGTCGTAAGATAAAGGTCATGTGTGTTAACCAGTTATATGCCAACAAATTGGACAACCTATAAAAAAATGAATAAACTTCTAGGAACATAAAATCTTTTAAGACTAAATCATGAAGAAACAGAATATCTGAATAGAACAATTACTAGTAAGGAAATTGAATCTGTAACCAAAAACCTCCCAACTAAGAAAAGAAAAAATGTATTATATAGGTGGAATGGACTACCACTTGGTCATAAAAATGAATGAAATCTTTGCCATCTTTAACATGTATGAACCTTGAGGATCTTCTGAGTGATAAATCAGAGAAAGACAACTAACATATGATTTCACTTATATGCGGAATTTAAACAAACAAATGAACAAACTAAACGTAACAAAACAAAACTCATTAGATACAAAGAACAAATTGGTGGTGCCAGAAGAGAGGGAGGTTGGGGTGGGTAAAGGGGGTCAAAAGAAACAAACTTCCAGTTATAAAATTAGTAGGTCATGGGATATAATGTATAACACAGTGACTGTAGTCAGTAATATGGATTCGCATATTTGGAAGTTGCTTAAAAAGTAAACTTTAAAAGTTCTCTACATAAGAAAAAAATTATAACTTTGTGTGGAGATGGATGGAAACTATACTTATTGTGCTAATCATTTTGCAGTGCATACAAATTCTGAATCTTTGCCTTGTACACCTGAAACTAATATGTTATGTATCAATTATATCTCAAGAGGAAAAGGAATGATTGATCACTTAGCTATTAATTGATCATCTATCAGTGTAGGACACTTATTTGCAATTAAATGCACTTCACCATGCTCCTTTTCAACTTTTCTGACCACAGCTTTTAGTTTTCCATTAAAAAAGTTATGAAAGTCAGAGTGAAACATTAAGATTAGAGGCATATAAATGAAAGAGCACCAATGAATTTTAATCGGCATAGATTTTTATGTAGAAATACATAATAGTTAAAATCATGTTAAATGAATATTAGAACCTACAGATATATTCTTTCAGGAACTTCAGTATATTAATTTGCCCAAATCTCAGTCTTTTCATCTTTAAGATGAGAACTATGATAAACATTTTACCCTTCATATATTTGTTTTGGAAGAAGAAGATACTACACAAATGCAATATATCTGACCCATATTTTCAACCAATTGTTGTGAATAGAAGTGAACTTGCCACTTCTATTTAAAACCATTCTAATCAACTTTGGTTTTAATTTTTTATTTTTTATAAACAAATATTTTTATCCCCAGGGGTACAGGTCTGTGAATTGCCAGGTTTACATACTTCACAGCACTCACTAAAGCACATACCCTACCCAATGTCCAAAACCCCAACCCCCTTCTCCCAACCCCCCTCCCCCCAGCAACCCTCAGTTTGTTTTGTGAGATTAAGAGTCACTTATGGTTTGTCTCCCTCCCAATCCCATCTTGTTTCATTGATTCTTCTCCTACCCAC
>NC_081557.1:224878705-225094306 GCF_022355385.1 Mustela nigripes | reverse complement strand
TGCTTCCCTTGCCTTTGGCGTTGTTCCTAGGAAGATGTTGCTGCGGCTGAGGTCGAAGAGGTTGCTGCCTGTGTTCTCCTCAAGGATTTTGATGGGTTCCTTTCTCACATTGAGGTCCTTCATCCATTTTGAGTCTATTTTTGTATGTGGTGTAAGGAAATGGTCCAATTTCATTTTTCTGCATGTGGCTGTCCAATTTTCCCAGCACCATTTATTGAAGAGGCTGTCTTTTTTTCATTGGACATTCTTTCCTGCTTTGTCAAAGATTAGTTGACTATAGAGTTGAGGGATAATCAACTTTGATTTTGTCAGTATTCATCATTGTTTTTCTTTTCTCTAATTTAAATGATTTCTGCTCTGACCTTGATAATTTCTTTTCTTCTGCTTGCTTTAGATTTAATTTTCTCTAACTCTTTTCCACTAGTGAATTGAGGTGAAAACTTGTTATTTAAGATGATTTTAGTGCAGACCTTATAGTTATGAATTTCCAACTAAGCGCTGCCTTATTTTGTATCCCTTATACACATCTGTATTTTTTAACTCATCTGAAGGTAATTTTTAATTTCCCTAGCAATTTATAATTTAACTCAATGGTTATTTATTCATAAATTGTTTATTTCCACATATTTGTTCATTTCCCATTTTCTGTATTGATTTTTAAATTTCATTTCATTTTGTTGAGAGGGTACACTAAGTATAATTTTAATAAATTTATTTTATGAAAAATTGTGGTCTTGCACATGGTATAACTTACAGAAGATTGATGTGCACTTGGAAAGATATACATCAGGTCTTTGTTGATGGAATATTCTATTAATCAGTTAGGATATTGATTAATGTCATTGAAATCTTATTATCATTTCTGTCCATGTTTCTATACATAATTGAGAACTGAATATTGAAGTCTCTACTATTGTTGAATTGCCTATTTTTTTCTTCAGGTTTTTCAGTTTTTGTTTCATATATTTTGGGACTGTGGTGTTAAGTGATACATGCTTGTAATTGCTATAGCTACCTGATGGATTAACTTTTTATCATTATGAAATGTCCCTCCTTATTTCTAGCAACATTGTTTTCTTTGAAACCTATTCTCTTTTAAATTAGTATAGCCAGTCTAACTTTCTAATGTCTGTTGTTTGTATATTACATCTTTTTCTGTCTTTTTGTTTTATTTTGTTTTACTTTAAACTTATTTCTTTGAATATAAGGTGTGTCTCCTGAAGACAGAATATAGTTGGAACTTTTATTTTTAAGATTTTATTGATTTATTTGTCAGAGAGAGACAGAAAGAGAGAGCACAAGCAGGGGGAACAGCAGGTAGAGGGAGAAACAGGCTCCCTGCTGAGTCCCTGATGTGGGACTCAGATCATGACCTCAGAGCTGAAGGCAGACAACAGACTGAGCCACCCAAGCATCCAGAAATTTTCTTTTTCTTTTTCTTTTTTAAATCCAATCTGATAGGGTCACCTGGGTGGTTCAGTTGGTTAAACAGCTTACTCTTCATTTCAGTTCAGGTCGTGATCTCAGGGTGGTGAGATGGAGTCCCTCTCTGGGCTCCATGTTCAGCAGGGAGTCTGTTTGAGATTCCTTGGCTCTCCCCCTGCTTGTGTGCTCTCTTTCTCTCTAAAATGAATAAATAAATCTTTTTTTTTAAAGAAAGAAAAAGAAAAAGAAATAAGTAAATCCAGTCTGATTATTCTTCTCTCATTCCTTTCAAGCTTTCTGTCTGTCTTTCAGCATTTTCATAGTGGGATGTCTGTTAGGTCTCCCAATAATGGGTCCGTGATCACAGGAGCGAGGCTTATGCAAAGTGAAGGTCAAGCAAAGCTTTATTTCGCACCATGCATTGAGAATCAAACCGACCAGCTGGGGCCATCTCTTAAAAGAAGCGACCCCTCCCAGCCTTACAGTCTAACTTTTATAGAGCAAAGGCCATGTGGTTGGGCCTGGCCACACACAGGTGGCCAATGAGATTGTAACACACAGAGAAAGCTGCACCGTCATGCTAGGTCATACCCAGGTGGCCAATTGAATAACAATTTACCCTAGTAGATATTTGAACTAGCCTATCACCTTGGTCAGAATTGGCACCCAAAAGGCAGGGCCCACTCTCCTTGGTAGCTAGGGAGACAGTATGCATGTCCCACTGATTGAATGGCTCCATCTGGCCTGATCCGCCCTTGTATCTGGGCTTTGCTACCTGGCACTGGTTTCCCAGACTTGTTTTTAAGTAAGTTCCACTGGGAGGGGCAGGATCAATCTAAGTTTACTGCATAAACAACAAAATGACTCCCTCTGGCTAAGTAGGCCCTTACAATGTCTAGATATATATCTCTTTGTATTTATCCTTCTTGGACTTTGTTAAGTTTCTGGGGGGTGAAGATTAATGTCCTTAATGAAATTTTAGATGTTTTCAGCTATTTCTCAAATATTTTTTTTTCCCTATCACTTTGTAGGCAAAATAATGGCCCTCCCCAAATATGCTGATGTTCTAATTGCCAAGACCTGTGAATATTTATTTACCTTAACAGGAAAAGTAAATGTTGTGGATTAAGTCCAGGATTTTGAAATATATGTTACTCTATATTATCTGAGCTTCATCAGTGTAATCAGGGGTTATTATAAGTGAAAGGAGGGAAGAGACACAGAGTCAGGGAAGGAGATGTGACAATAAAAGCAGAAGTCTGAGGAATGTGATTGCTGAATCTGGCTCCCCAGTCAAGGAATGAATGCAGGCTCTTTTAGGATATGGAAAACACAAAACAACAATAACAGCAACAACAACAAAGAAAACAGATTCTCTTGCAGAGACTCCACCCTGTTGACACCTTGAATTTAGTCTCAAAAGATCCATTTTAGACTTCTAAACTCCAGAAATGTAAAAACGTAAATTCATGTGCTTTTTCAGTCACTGTGTTTGTAGTGATTCATTATAGCTGCAATGGGAGATGAATATAGTCTATCTTATTCTCTGCTTTCTTTCTGAATTTTAATAAATAGTATATAGGTATTTAATATTTTACATGCATAAGAAAGTAGAGATAAAAAAAGATGTTTCTTACAAAAAAATCAAAAAAATAACTCTTCTTAAGGACAGATATATAGCAATTATTTTCAGTGTCTGTTAAAGCACCAGAGTGCACAACTAAAAAATAATAGTAATAATAATAATTTGAAAAAAAATGAGCATAATAAATCAATTATTTTCACAGAGCCATCAAATATGTTTACCTCTGGATGCCAGTTCTTTTTCAAACATATTTTCCAATATTTTTTTATTTCAGCTGACTTAGAAATAAGCATATTTTGCTGATGAATTATAATTAGATAAAAGAACAGAAATTATGGTTGATAAAATAATTGTTTTTCTGAAAGAAAAATAAAGTATTTTACATTGTGAACTGGTATGATTAATTAGGATTAATTAGTATATCAATTAGGGGCATTTTTCATCTATTATAAAATCTCATTATTTCATTTTCTAATGTTTTTATTGAGTCACTTTTAAAAGAAACTACTTGAATTTTTTTTTTAAATGGAACTTTTTACAGAGGTTTTTTTTTTGTTGTTTGTTTGTTTGTTTGTTTTAGAAATGTGAGTTAAAACTATTTATTTTGCTTAAAGTTTGCTTCTTAACAAAAGTGCCCAAGGTATATCCAGGTTGGAATTTTAAAAATTAGAAAAAACAACCAAATATCATTCATATTCTTAATTTTTAAAAAGCTAGGAGTCATTAGGACTTCTAGTATTGACACTAATGAAGGATGGACCTTCTAAATTCCCCTGCTAAACAAAATATTGGGCACAGTTATTAGTTTTAAAATAACTATGCCAGGCAGGAAAACAAAGGTGTGTTACTATAGTCTACCATCAAGTTTCATACCTTCAAATTATCCACCAGATAGAAACTGGCTTGATTGCCTCTCTGACTGCAAGCTCTTAAAATGCCAAGGAAATGTCCCCTGGCTATATTTGCTAAAAGCTGGATCATAAAACATGTACATTTAGAATGAACTCAAGGCTAAGAGATTGTTTTAGCTATTTATCTCATTTTTAATGCATCCTGCTATAGATTTGTGAGGGATTATCCAATGCCAAAAAACTTTTCATAGTCTTAAATATGGGATTTAACTATTACCTTAGAAGCTATGGCCCAGATTATGATTTAAATCAGATGAAAAAAGACTGCAGTAAAGCGCATAGAGGACCAAGTCCTTGAGAAAGCATTGACTGGCAAGAAAGTGGAAGTGAGCCTTCTGGATAAAAAGACTAACTTTTCATTTGGTCCCTGTCTCAATGTCCATTTTTCATAACTTAAGTTATAGACCAAATCGGGTCAGAAGTTCTTCCTTTATTCTCTTTTTATCCACTACATCACTATTATTCACCACATCTAGTGTAATTTTTTTTAATACTTTAAGTTTTCTAACTAGTTTGGTTAGAAACTAGTTTGGTTAATATATATTTATGACCTTGGGACACATTGATAGATACTGAAATTCATGGGAGAGTTTGGTACATAAATATATGTGTGGTTTTGTGCATGTATTAGAAAAGGTAAGGTGAATAGGAATATAAACTAATGTAAGTCAATAACTTGAAACTTGCAACAAGAG
This sequence comes from Mustela nigripes, assembly GCF_022355385.1. Classification (NCBI taxonomy): domain Eukaryota; kingdom Metazoa; phylum Chordata; class Mammalia; order Carnivora; family Mustelidae; genus Mustela; species Mustela nigripes. Next base: position 225,089,690 of record NC_081557.1, on the reverse strand, counting down.
AACTGCCATTCCTTCTTCCAGATGTATCACTTACAGACATCCCAACTCTGCCCTCTCCCTATGACCAAGATAAAATAGCATTATCACTAAGAAACAAAGACCATCTTCAGATAAAAACACATTAGAATATATTGATTTTGGAGACATGATTTGAAAGACGTTGCTGTGGCCAATGTCAAAGAGGTTACTGCCTATGTCAAAGAGGTTACTGCCTATATGTTCCTCTAGGATTTTGATTGATTCCTGTCTCACATTGAGGTCTTTTGTTCATATTGAGTTTATCTTTGTGTATGGTGTAAGAGAATGGTCAAGTTTCATTCTTTTATACATAGCTGTCCAATTTTCCCAACACCATTTATTGAACAGACTGTCTTTTTTCCACTGGATATTTTTTCCTGCTTTGTCAAAGATTATTTGACCATAGAGCTGAAGATCTATATCTAGGCTCTTCACTTTGTTCCATTGGTCTATATGTCTGTTTTTGTGCCAGTACCATGCTGTCTTGGTGATCACAGCTTTGTAATAAAGCTTTAAGTCAGGCAATGTGATACCCCTAGTGTTGTTTTTCTTTTTCAAAATTTCCTTAGCGATTTGGGGTCTTTTCTGGTTCCATACACAGAATAGAAGAAGATATTTGCAAACAACACTACAAACAAAGGGCTGATATCCAAGACCTATTTTTAAAAAACAACAAAACAACAATAAAAACACTCTTCAAATTCAACATTCCACAAAAAGATAATTATGTCAAAAAGTGGACAGAAGACTTGAACAGACACTTCTCCAAAGAAGACATACAAATGTGTAGCAAACACATGAAAAAGTGTTCACCATCATTAGCCATCAGGGAAATTCAAATCAAAACCACATTGAGATATCAACTTACACCAGTTAGAATGGCAAAGATTAACAAGACAGGAAACAACAAATGTTGGAGAGTATGTGGAGAAAGGGGAACCCTCTTACACTGTTGGTGGGAATGAAAGTTGGTGCAGCCACTTTGGAAAACAGTGTGGAGATTCCTCAAGGAATTAAAAATAGAGCTACCTTATGACCCTGCAATTGCACTACTCGGTATTTACCACAAAGATAGAGATGTAGTGAAAATAAGGGCCATTTGTACCCCAATGTTCATAGCAGCAATGACCACAATCACCAACCTGTAGAAAGAGCCAAGATGCCTTTCCAACAGATGAATGGGTAAAGAAGATATGATCCATATATATAATGGAATATTTCTCAGCCATCAGAAAGGATGAATACCCAACTTTTGTATCAACATGGACAGGACTAGAAGAGATTATGCTGAGTGAAGTAAGTCAAGCAAAGAAATTCAATTATCATATGGTTTCACTTACTTGTGGAGCATAAGGAATAACATGGAGGACATTAAGAGAAGGAAAGGAAAAGTGAATAGGGGGAAATTTAAGGGGAAGGTGAAACATGAGAGACTGGACTCTGAGAAACAAACTGAGGGTTTTAGAGGGAAGAGGAGTGGAGGGATGGGTGAGCCTGGTGGTAGGTATGAAGGAGGGGACATACTGCCTGTAGCATAAACATGCATACATAAACAATGAATCTTGGAACACTAAAAAAATAAAATTTAATTTAAAAATATATACTGATTTTGGAATAGTCAACTCTCAATCATATATATATATATATGATATGTATAAGAGTGTATATATAGATCTTCCCCTTACAAAAAATTGTTTCACATGGGGTGCCCAGGTGGCTCAGTGGGTTAAGCTTCTGCTTTTGGCTCATGTCATGATCTCAGGGTCGTGGAATTGAGCACCACATCAGGCCCTCTGCTCAGTGGGAAGCATGCTTCCCGTTCTCTCTCTGCCTGCTTCTCTGCCTACTTGTGATCTCTCTCTCTGTCAAATAAATAAAATTTTAAAAAATATATTTTACAACCTTTACTTTACAATAGTTATGCTTTGTTACAATTAATTAAAAAATATCTATTGACCAAAATCTATATAAATAAATGTTTTATTAAATAGTATCATCTAGAGACATTTGACAAATATATTCATATATATAGACACACATGTGTATAATGGCAGATGTGTAAACTGACCAGATGTAAGGAGATTTTTCACTATGTGTATGTATATCAAATCATTACATGTACACTTTAAATATCTTATTTTGTCAGTTATATCTCAATAATTTTTTAAAATATATTACACATATGTAGACCACATGAGTTTTATTTTAGTCTTCAGGCAACCCTTAGTATGTTCATGGATTTCAAACTCCTAGAAATAAGCCTGCTCCCTAGTGTCTCTAATGCACAGAGTGGGGGCCATTGGCTTAAGTTGTGGTTTTAAAGCAATTTTGATACAAGAACATCCCTTCAAAGGAAATTGTTACATGAAAGTTCAATTTTAACAACAAATAGAGTTAGGTTGCTCTGTCTGGATTCTTGAATTTCTGTCCAATTCACCTGACCATCTCCCTTAGGTACCACCCTCTTCCCCTTGAGGTCCTCTTTGCTCAGTAAGGGAAGAACCATGAACCAACTTCAATGGTTCATAAAAGATTTTATCCATGTAGGCATAATCAGATAAAGGCATAATCAGATCAAAGGACTCTTTCTAAAGCATAAATGTTTAAATGACCAGATATGGAGCTACAACTTTAAACATATAGTTCAAAGAACTTGCATTTCTCTATTGAATTCTACTTGGAATTCTTAAGCCAGTTCTCAAAACTACCTGCAGGATTAGAAATCTGTGGACTAGAACTTTTGTAGGGTTATTTGAGCAACATTTCATGGTAGAACACATTGTAGTTGCTTACCTTATCTAGAATGGAAAACTTTGAGTTATTTTCACTTTCTGTTTTTCCATTATTCATTTTTTAAACCAAGATGGATCCTTAGATTTTTCAATAATGTTTGCCCCTTTGTTTACTTACTTTTCACTAGGTCTAATATGTAAGAAATTACATATTTGTTTTTCTATAAGTTACAAATTGGATTCAGGGAATTTATGTTTTTCATCCAGTTGGAAGCATAATTATGAATATTTATTAGCGTCATTGGTTACATTACAGCCAGGTTTTTGTTTTGAGGCAATTTAATACTGTGCTCTGGGATTTACATTCATTATCCCATCTAGTTTTTTCAATAATCCTATAAATTAGACATTATTCTAACAGACATTTTTAGATGAGGAAACTTAACATTCAGCAGGTAAAATAATTTTCCCTAAGTCTCAGAGTGTTTGAAGGGAGAAGTCAGGTTCAAAACCAGACCTCACATCAGAGTCCTGATTTTTATTCATTTATCAAAATGTCTAAATACATTTTTTAATCTGTGTTTCTCCTCGGGGGATTTAAGATTGAATAACTCGATATACATTTTTCCATAAAAGGATAATAAATGTAAAATACTAAACATCAGAAAGAGAAATAAAATCAACCATTTTAAGAATGCCTATATAAAGACACTATTATGTGTTGATTTTTCTTCTAATCTCATACAGTATGTACATAGCGATGACCATACCACCTGGGAAATTTTATATGCTGCTTTCTTAATTTCACCTAGCATAAGCATTTTCATATTATTATGCCATATTTTAAAAATCATATTAAAAGACTTCATAATATTTTATTGAAACACTAAGTATTCAAGTATAGTTAGGCATTTAGGTGATTTTAACACCATTTCTATTATAAATCTGTATTGGCCATAATAGAATGCATGTTTCATATTTCAAAATTGTATTTGTAAAAAAAAATTGTATTTGTTTTCTTAAGGGAATGTGTGTTAAAAGTGAAGTTACCATTTCTAGTGGTTAGAAGTCCAGTTAAAGTTCATTTTGCATAGTGTCAACATCTTTTCCAAAGGCTTCTATAAATTAACCATTCAAACAGAAATGCACAAATGTATACAGTTTATTACATGTCATAAGTCTGCATACATTATATGAAGCAACAAACCTAGAAGATGCTGTAGGTGAAAACCATGTCTTATACTTACCCCTTCTCTGTCTTTTACAATTCTAGAATTTCACATTCTGAAATCCATTTCACAATTGATTTATGTATTTAAAGACATGAGAAAAAATAAAAGCACTAATAAAATAAAAGATGATACAGAGCACTCCAATCATCTCCTGTTAAGTGACTTGAAATCGCTCAAGGATGCCATGCCCAGACCCAAGACCTATGCAATTCACTTCAGAAAACTCATGTTGGCAGAAGCAGAACAAAATATTTAAAAATAATTTTCATAAAAAGGAGATCAACACACAACCATAGTTTCTCTAAACTAAAGAAATGAAGTTCCATCCTTTTGGACACTGCTTTGCTCTCCTCATCTCCCTCACTCAATAATCTTTCCCAGTTTCACCATCATAGTTATTTCAGTTAAAAATTGTGATGGTTACTTTTATGGACCAACTTCATTGGGCCACAGGATGTCCAAATATCTAGTTGAACATGATTTTGGGGTGTTTGCAACAGGGTGTTTCAGGAAGAGATTTGTATTTGAATCAATGGACCAAGTAAAGCAGACTGCTGTCCCCGAAGTGGATGAGTGTTATCACAACTGTTGAGGGCCTGGATAGAACAGAAACAGTGAATTCACATTTTACCTCAATGCTTGATTTGAGATTCAGTCTTATCCTGCACTTAGACTGGAAAGTACACTAGTCATTTCCCTGATTCTCAAGCTTTTGGACGCAGACTAGAGCTGTATCATTGACTTTTCTGCTTGCCTCCAGTTCACAGATAGCAGATTGTATGGTTTCTCAGCATCATGACAAAAGCCAGTTCTCTGTGATCTGTAATCTATAAATGACAACGTCTCTCTCTCACATTTCTGCTCTCACCTATAATAGAGGAGGAAGGTAGATCTATATCTTATGTATACCTACCTATATCTATAATCTGGTTTGTTTGTTTGGTTTTTTTTTTTCCTGCTGCTTTGGAAAACTTTGGCTTATACACGAATATGTTCAGTTATTTTTCTCCTTAATAAATTATGCTTTTATTATTTCTTATTAACTGTTATTTTAATGGCCATCCCAGACATTATAACAGAATTCTTTACTTATCAAAAGTTTAATATAAATTAATAACTTAAATACTTATCATTAAAATATTTTAGCTCAACTTACCTTGCTACTTTAATGCAATAAATATATATAATTATGTATATGCAATAAATATATATAATGCCATAACTATATATAATATATATAATAACATATATGTGTTATAGACCCACACAATATTATTATTGCTATTTTATATAGCCATTATTACCTTTAATGAATATTCAAGTCACATTTTTATATTTTTTTTCCTTCTTCATTCTTACCTCTCTGAGTTTTCATCTGGCTTTACTTTATTTTTCACAAATAAAATAATTTCCTTAAGTGATGGTAACAAATTCTTTCTTTTTTCTAAAAATGTTTTAATTATAGTGTTTCTGAAGAATTTATTTTGGGGTAGGATTCTGAGTTGGCAGCAACTATTTTTTGTTTTTGTTTTCCTGTAGCTTCTTGAAGGAGTCATTCAATTTTCTACTGGCCTCTACTGTTTATTTTAATGTCTTCTGTCAGTGTATTATTGTGTTTTTAAAAGTAATCAGTTTTTATTTTTTTTTAATTTTTTCTTTTTTCTCCCCCCCCCCCCCTGGGGGGATTGGTTTTGCCTTTTTTTTTTTTTTTTTTAAATTTTAAGATTTATTTATTTATTTATTTATTTGAGAGAGAGAGAGAGAGAGACAGAGACAGAGGGAGCATGAATAGGCAGAGGGAGAGAAAGACTTATGCAGACTCTGACTAAGCATGAACCCAATGTAGGGTTTGATCTCATGACCCTGAGATCATGACCTGAGCCAAAACCCGGAGCCTGATGCTTAACTGACAGCACCACCCAGGTGCCCCAGGTTATCACTTTTATTATAGCATGTTATGGTACATTTTCTTTGCATTTATCTTACATAGTATAAATAATCTTGAATGTGTAGCTGAAAGTTTAATCAGCTTTGAAAAATTTTTGTCAGTATATTTTATTTTAAGTTTTCTGTTTCAAATTTTTATTTAAATTCCAGTTAGTTAACATATAGTTTCAGGTATAAAATTTAACGATTCATCACTTATATATAACACTGAGTGTTCATCAAAAGTACCCTCCTTAATCCCCATCACCCATTTAGCACCTCCCCTCCAGCAACCCTTGGTTTGTTCTCTATAGTTCAGAATCTCTCTTAACTATAAGCTTGCTGCCTTCTCTCTCTTTTTTCTTCTTTTTTTTTTTCTTTCCCCTATGTTCATCTATTTTGTTTCTTAAATTCTACATATAAGTGAAATCATATGGTATTTGTCTTTCTTTGACAGACTTTGCTAAGCATAATACTGTCTAGCTCCATTCACATCATTGCAGGTAAGATTTCATTTTTGATGGCTGAATAATTATACATTGTGGATCTATACCACATCTTTTAAAAAATATTTTATTCATTCATTTGTCAAAGAGAGAGAAAGAGAGAGCACAAACAGGAGGAGCAGCAGGCCGAGGGAGAAGCATGGTCCCGCTGATCAAGGATCCCAATGTGGGACTCTATCCCAGGATCCTGGGATCATGACCTGAGCCAAAGGCAGACACTTAAACCGACTGAGCCATCCAGGCATCCCTATACCACATTTTCTTTATCAATTCATTATTTTATGGATTTTTGGACTCCTTCAGTAATTTGGTTATCATTGATAATGCTATAAACATCAGGGTGTATGTAAATCTTTTAACTTTTTGAGGAAACTCCATGCTCTTCTCCAGAGTTGCTGCATTACTCCCATCAATAGTGTAAGAAAGTTCCTCTTTCTCTGCATTCTCACCAATACCTGTTATTTCCTGTGCTGTGAATTTTAGCCATTCTGACAGGTGTGAGGTAGTATCTCATTTTGGTTTTGATTTGTCAGTATCTCTTGTAAATGGCCTCCTTGGGGAACCTGGGTGGCTCAGTTGGTTAAGCATCTACCTTTGGGTCAGATCATGATCCCAGGGTCCTGGGATCAAGTCCTACATCAGACTCCCAGGGAGTCTGTTTCTCCATCTTCCACCCCTTGCTCATGCTCTCTTTCCCTCACTCTCAAATAAATAAAATCTAAAAGAAAAAATAAGTGTCCCTCCTTTATATGCAAGTGATGAGTCACCAAATTCTATACCTGAAACTAGTATTACACTATATGTTAACTGGAATGTGAATAAAAACTTGAACCAACCAAACAAAAAAGTCCCTCTTTCACTCTCTTTCTTTACTGAGACTCTAATCTTAAACATTTTTCTATGTGACCATTTGGTTGTTCCTCTTTCAGATCAATTTTTGGCCTTGTCTAATGTGCTGTTATGCCCAGAACAACCCCACTGAATTCTCAATTTACTGGATTTTCAGCTTCAAACTTTGAATTTAGCTATTTAACAAAAAAAAAAAAAAAAAAAAAAAAAAGTTTTTTTTTTTTTTTAAACATTTGGCCTTGTTTTCTGCTTCCTAAACCAAAGAGATTTTATATACATGATGGACAAACTTTAAAGGAACTCACCTCTACATGCATGTAATATATAAATCACAAAGTTCTTAATTTCAAAACTAGAACAAAGAACTTTATCTTCTAGCAAAATGCTAAATTTCTGAATAAAAATAAAATGATAGTATTATGAAGAAGTTTAAATTTTATTTCTTTATTATTTTTATATTTAGAATTTATAATTATGAAGCATATTTATAATTTTATGGCATCAAAATTGTCTTATCTCACCCTTCTAAACAAATATTCACTCATTGCTTATTGCTCCTGTAAGAAATTTTATGCTAATTGAGATATGAGTAATTCTAAATATGTATTCTATGGTTCAGAAATTAGATTTTCCTGGATATTTTTATGAAGAATTGAAACAATGATAAATATTGAAATTGGGATCCCCATTAAATTTGTGGGGCAAATAAATTATAAATTATGTAAGGTATCAGTTCTATCATCTATTCTATAAACTCAAAATTATATTTTCAACAGCATCTTGGTATTTATCCTTTCCCTGACTGCTCTAACTTTAAGGCTAGACCAGGCATAAGTGTAGAGTCCCAAAGGACTGTAGTACTTGGAGTCAAGGAGGTGATAGGACCCTTACGAATCAAAAGCTGGACAGATGACCCAAAAAATATACCATTATGAATAGTTAGAGAGAAGATTAGGAATGATTAAAAAAAAAAAAAAAACCCACACACAGAAAAATGAAAAAAAAGTTGAAGCTCAATGTAAGTAGTGGGTTTGAGATATGATCAGGCACTGATTTAGTCATATCCTACATCTATTCTGAGTAGGAAAAAGAGAAATAAAAAGAAAAACAAGAACAACAACAATACTATTTGCTATATGTGTTTTCTCAGCTAAGAAAATTTCAGACGACCAGACTACATTGACAATCCTCTAGCTCATCATGCTCATCATGCACTATTTTGTCATGTTTCTAGCCTAGACCATCTCTGTCTAGAATACTTCTTCTCCCTGAACTGTTTGTTCAGCTGTGTACAATTGTCATCACTCAAAAGCTAATTTAAGCTTCGCACTTGACAAAAGTTTTTCCTATTTCAACTTTTCTCTCACAAAATTGACCTTGCCTTATTTATTTATTTATTTATTTGGTAACTCAGTACTTTAATTTTACTTCTGTAATCATTAAAATATTTTAAACCATAATTATTATCCTGGTTGTATCTATGGTCATGTTATTATAGGTACATCTGGTTTTAAATAATCTGAGATGAATTTGGTTACTATTTAGATGCCTGCATCTGCCTTGTTCTCTGTTAAATAATTTGCTCTGAATGGTTAACATAATGCTTCATATGTTTTTAATCTACCAAAAGTAATGTCAAATAATATTAACTAAATGTTTGTGTTGAAAATTACAAGATTTTTTTTCATATTTCTTCCATAATGTATATAATACGATCTAAAAATGTCATTGGCCACTGAATTGATTTGAATTTTCAATTTGATCACATTCTTTCTTTCCTCTCCAAATAATTATTAAATGCAGATATATACATACACTCTTGTTACACTGAGCAAGTAAAATTAATTACATTTATGATTTGTTTGAATAGACCAGATTTTAAAATTAATCAAATATCTATTTTGACTTTTAAATTCTTATTTTGTTCATAATCATGGTCTTCTAATATTTCTCCCTAGCACTCATATAAAATGAAGAATAAAATTTCAGGTACATATGATAATTTAAAATGATCTAATCAATTATTTTTAAATGGTTTGTTGTGCACAGAACATTATCACATATTTAGTGAGAAATATAAAAGTAGTATGAAAATTTCCCTGCCCTTGATAAGCATAAAATCTGCAAGAAGAGAGAGAATTCACAGCTATAATAATGTGAAAATAAAACACAATGTAATTTGTTAAACTTCATGATCTGGGGGCGCCTGGGTGGCTCAGTGGGTTAAGCCTCTGCCTTCAGCTCGGGTCATGATCCCAGGGTCCTGGAATCGAGCCCCGCGTCGGGCTCTCTGCTCGGCAGGGAGCCTGCTTCCTCCTCTCTCTCTGCCTGCCTCTCTGCCTACCTATGATCTCTGTCAAATAAATAAATAAAATCTTAAAAAAAAAAAAAAAAACAACTTCATGATCTGTATCTATAAATAGTGAAAGAATTCCATATGAAAAACTCTACAACTCAAAGTAATTTGCATAAGAATAATAATAATGAATTTTATTGTAGTGATGTCAATGCCACTCTTCACATTCATATCAGTATTTTCTATTATAAAATTACCTATTATAAGGTTACCTTTCTACATACAGGAATCAGAAGTTAAATCAAATTTATATTTGACTTAAAGTTTTCAAAAACATTGTAAGAACAATCTGTTGCCTTTTATTACCAATGAGCTAGAAACATTATGGAAGATTAAAAAAAATCTATTATTTGCTAATTGATGTATGGATTTTTTTTCTATGATTTACTTATGTACATATATTTTTTATCCAGAGGAACAGAAATAGCTAATTATTTTCCACAGCAATGCTTATAATACTTAAATCTCTGTTCTACATACTGTAAATTTGAACTTGAAGAAAAATTTAGAAATATCTCATCCACTCAACATTAAGTCAATTTGGGGTTGTCTTAACCATTTTTTTACTTTGTGGAAAATTTACAGATTTATACATACAAAGGTAAATCCCCACAAAATTGGGTTTGAAATGAGTAGTGTACTTAGGTGTAAACCAGAACTAGGAGAATACAATAAAAATAGGGTGGGACAGAGATAGGGAAATTTAAATGAAAGAACATATAAGACACTCATGAATTTGATACAAAATAAATGGAGTTAAGTAATTTTTGTGAAACACTATTCCACACTTGTGTTTCCCAAATATCAGAATGGAAAACCAGTCAATTATCTAAATTGCTCAAAATGCATTTTTTAAAGTAGCCATATTTGATATAAGTGTGTGGTGTGATATTTGATACAGTGCATGGCTAGCTATTCATCAAAATCACTTAAGAAACTATATAATAATGTAAGATTACAGACTTCTGGGGCTCATTCAAGTTAACTTACATTTATTGACTGCTTACTATATTACAGTCACTTTTTCAAAAGCTAAATAATTGAATTATCTTAATATCTGTTTGAAGTAGGTTATATTTTATACATAAGGAACTTAAGTCTCAGTAAATTTAAATAACTGTAACCTACAGGAGAGAACTTCAATCTCCTTTACTAGAATCTCTTCCTCTTTCTTATCTTTAAATTTTGAAGTCTCTCAGGCTTATTTCCATGACCTCTTTTATTTTTTATCTGCAGCACTATGTTCTTTGTGACCTCTTCAAGCCACAGAGACTAATATTACCTACTACTACTTCCTGGGGACTTTCAAATGTATCCTTCTTTGCAAAAATCATGAACACTTCTACAAATATTTTGATGGTCTCTTTTGATAAGATAAATGCATAGATTTTATAAACTAGCTACTATTCCTTTTTCAAAAATATATTACCAATCCAAACAATTATCTAGGTAATAGGGAATATCAAATGATTGAAGGATCTCTTATTTAAGGCACTAACAAATCTTGATAAAGGTGATATATTCATAAAGTGGATATTTCTCCCACAATTTCAAGATCTGTTCTGCACACTGATATGGATTGTCTCTATTGAATATCCCTATTCAAAGCATCTTCCATCTTTTCAGTGTAGGGTTTCTTCTGTTTTGTTTTGTTTGTTTGTTTTTTAATATATATTTAAGATTAAGAGAGACTGAGAAAGAGAGAACACATGAGCGGGGGAAGGGGCAAAGGGAAAGGGAGAAGCAGACTCCCTGCTGAGCAGGGAGCTCTATGATATAACCAGTCCCGGGAACCTGAGATCAGGGCCTGAGCCAAAGGCATATGCTTAACCAACTGAGCCACTCAAACACTCCTTCTTAGTGTGGTATTTAGATTACTTCTCCCAGACACATTGTTTGAATGTATTGAAGGCCAAAGGAATTCAATAATCTTTTTAACGTGATTTTCTTTCTGGAATGTTTTCCTTCACTTGGAAGCATGCTAAATCATCTTCAAATACTCTCTTGAATATGACCAAGTGCTTGAACTATTCTGAATTCAATTTTCTGTTCTCTGGATCTCATAGAATTTTTTTTTTTTTTTTACCTCTTTGATGGTATTTATATTGTTCCTCATGTTTCAGTAATAAAATTCAAATGCCAGGTGAGGTTATACATTTATTTCCTATTTAAACAAAGTCGACTTAAATCACCCTGTTAGAATAAACATGCCTTTTTCACTTAACCACCAAATACTTGACTTCATACATATCTCTAATTCTGCAGATAGTCTTGTTTCTCTAGTTTCAGTTTCAGAAGCTGAATATCGTTTACTTTGATTACCTCCACTTTTTAAATTTTTTAATTTAAAAAAATAAAAAAAAGATAAAAATGTGCACACCTGACATTCATGCACATGGAATTTAATACTGTTTAAGAAATTGACAGAGCGGGGCGCCTGGGTGGCTCAGAGGGTTGAGCCTCTGCCTTTGGCTCAGGTCATGATCCCAGGGTCCTGGGATTGAGCCCCACATCTGGCTCTCTGCTCAGCGGGGAGCCTGTTTCCTCTTCTCTCTCTGCCTGCCTCTCTGCCTACTTGTGATCTCTCTCTCTGTGTTAAATAAATAAATAAAATCTAAAAAAAAAAAAAAAAAAGAAAAGAAAAGAAAAATTGACAGAAGGGCAAGATTGCATTAGAACAAAATAGATTTAAATACAATATTTAAAAATTCCCGTTTCTAAAGGCATACGCCAATTTACTAATGAATATTTCTTTTTTGACCATGTTCCCATCATTCTAGACTCCAAATTCCAGTAATAGTCTATGGTTTCCATTTCTCAAATTCAATTTCCTTTCCTCATTCTCCATATCTTCCAACGTCAAATTTATGGTCTTTAGACTATCCTTTTATTTTACTACTTATTTCCAGATAATACCTTTTATTCTTTTTATTTTTTTTAAGATTTTATTTATGTATTTGACAGACAGAGATCACAAGTAGGCAGAGAGGCAGAGAGAGAGAGAGGAGGAACCAGGCTCCCTGCGGAGCAGACAGCCAGATGTGGGGCTCAGTCCCAGGATCCTGGGATCATGACCTGAGCTGAAGGTGGAGGCTTTAACCCACTGAGCCACCCAGACGTCCCCAGATAATATCTTTTAAACATCAATATCTAGAATCAAAGTGAAATGGCAAGACATTTTACTTAAAAAACAAACAAAAAAAACAAAAAACTTTTTTATCTCAGAAAATTCTGATGCCAGGTGAGAAAGCAATGCTTTTTACCCTACTAAGATTATTTATTTGAGCCTCTCTCTTAGGTCTTTTATCAGAGATGACAATGACTTCTTAATTGTGGAAATTACTCGCTATAGATCTCTTCAGTGAATTTTATATATATATATATGTGTATATATATATATACACACATATATATATACACACACACTCATATATATAATATACATTATATATAATGTGTATATGTATATGGATGTATCTGTATGTTTATGTAAGGCACACATATATATCCATATTGTTATATCTTTATTCCTATCTTCCTTAAAACTCCCTAACTCAAAAGGACCTCTACTTTTTAAGATAAAAATAATCATTAAAATACAGCCATAGGGTGCCTGGATAGCTCAGTCAGTTAAGCATCTGCCTTTTGCTCAGGTCATGATCCCGAGAGTCCTGGGATGAAGCTCTGCTTTGGGATCTCTGTTCAGAGGGAAGCCTACTTCTTCTTCTCCCTCTACCCCTCCCTCCCACTTATGCTCTCTTTCTCTCTCAAATGGATAAATAAAATCTTAAAAGAAATTTAAAAAAAACAGCTGAGTATACCTATTGCCAATATAGCATAAGATTTATAGATCACATTTGTCCTATTTCCAGGCAAATACCTGATTGCATTTGGGATTAGCAATCTATGCTTAGAGAGTCAAATAGCAATAGAATAAATAACCAGGCAAAGTAAGATTTATTATCAAAAAATTATCATTATTGGTTAATAAAAATCTGAGAAATGGAAAGAAAATAAAGCTCTGGAAAAACAGTGTAGCAGAAATTTAAAATGATTGGGGAATGCTTTTGAATTTCAATACGATGATAGATAAAAGGAAATGAAGCTAAATTTTGGTACACAAAGCCTTGAGTTTAATGTCAGTTCCAATTTATGTAACCTTATACAAAAGACAATTACTATTGCTTATTTATATTTCTGACTTATAGTGCAGGATGTATACCAATTTATAGTGACATGCATGATAAATAAACAAGAGATAAGTGAAAAATAAAAACCAGAGCTCTTAGGAAAAGCAAATGTGTTAGCAGTAAAGGTTAATCTTTCATTTGACTCTAAGCTATCTGGAAGCTAAGACCAAAAGAGGAAAACTGTTATGTACTTCCCTGGGAATACATCATGTGTCAGTTGTTTTCAAGAGACAAATCTAACGAATTCCCTAAAACTAGTCTCTGCATTTGTTTTCTCACTTACATGGCAGACATAATAAAAATATTCCCCAATTACTTTCAACACTCTTGGAAAATATGGATAATATTGATTAAACCAAGTGTGTTGTAACCTGCTCAGGATAACTCTTCTGCCCCCATCCAATTTAGAGTCATGTCCACAGTGACTTAGACAGGCTTTAACAGTTTTGTACCTGGACCACAGCTCATCCACTTGGATACTCATTATTGGGTATGTGAAATTTGGACTAAGAGGCATCAAAAACAAGTAATCACCAGATGAATTTTATTAATGGCAGCTACCTGAAAAGGTAAATGGACTTCTCCAAAATTGTTTGTTCAGCTCTACGCTTGGCCCTTTCTTCTTTTCTGTGAGTTACTTCTTCTTCCTATTAATTCAATCTACTACTTAACCTTAGCTATTACAAAAACACAAATTAGATATGATTAAAGATTTGGTGTGGTGAGGAAAATGATACAATATGAAATTTTCTTATTAGGAGTGGTAGACCAAGTTTGTCAAAATTGATTTAATTTCTATGTACTATTTTAGAGCTATCTCTTCTTTCAGTATACTTGAAAAGGCACCAGGCATTCTAAATAAATAAAGCTTCTAAAGAAAATGTACTTACTGGTGTTTACCCAGTCAGAGAAGTTCTATGGACATAATAAGTTTGGTAGCCATGAGTGAAAAATCAGCATTAATGAACACTAATCATGGAAATCTTTACAGCTGGAGTGTTTAAAACAAAACAATTAAAGAGACTTTCATTTCATTAAGCAACCACAATCTGTCTTATTGTCATTTTGAGGCTTTAAACAAAAGAGTTCTCTATTTAACATCAATTTAAATGAAAAGCTACACATAACCTGAAAGTGTTAATGGTTTTAAAATAAAATTTCATTTTTACAATCTATGCTAAGGAACTGAACTAAACTGAGAAAAAATATTTATGTTTGACAATATTAATCAGAGCATTATTTAATAGCAGAAAAAAATGTGGCACCAGCCAAGTTGTAGAATGGTATAATATGTAATATTTAGGTAAATTATTGTGAATACATACAATGGACCATCATGAAACCTTTAAAATTAGTTTAATGATATGGGGAAAATGTTCCTGACACATTGAATGAAAGGGACAGTTTATAAACATTCATGTTTTACAATACTTCTAGTGTTTTAGAATTTACATAGCACAGACAAATTAAGGGGTTTCCTACCCCACTGGCAATGCCTTGGGTGGTCAACAAATTCCTGCTGTTGATAATGACAGAAAAACTGCCCAAAGATGGTGGTTCAGCTCTTTCTCCCTTCTATGAGTTACCCGGTCTCCTTCAAGAAATACCTCCAGGAGCGCCTAGGTGCCCTAGTCAGTTAAGTGTCCACCTTCTGCTCAGATCATGATCCCGGGGTCCTCATATGGAGTCCCACATCAGGCTCCCTGCTTAGCGGGGAGTCTGCTTCTCCCACTCCCTCTGCCTTTGCCTGTCGCTCCCCCCTGCGTGTGGGCTCTCTCCCTCTCAATCTGTGTCAAATAATTAAATAAAAATACTTTAAAAAAAGAAAAAAGAAATCCCTCCAAATCACAAATTTAAGTTAAAACATCAAATTGAGAGTGAAAAAAGAAAAGCATGGCTTTATCTAATATGAGTTAAAAAAATGTAAACCCATGTATATACAGGATAGACAACACAATGAATAGAACAATAAGTAGAAGAATTCGTAGTAAACTACAACCTACCATTTTGAGAAGGGAGAGTATAGAAAGGAGATAAGATATTTTATGTTTTACTTATATTTTGTTGTTGCTCATATTTTCATCAGTTATAAAACTGAAGAGTCTTTTATAATAAAACTGATGAAAATACATGTAACAACAAAAATTAAGGAAAAATAGGAAATTGCTGCCAAATTTACGATACGTCTACTTTATTTTTTTAAGATTTTTATTGATGTATTTGACAGAGATCACAAGTAGGCAGAGAGGCAGGCAGAGAGAGAGGGGAAGCAGGCCCCCTGCTGAGCAGAGGGCCCAGCCAGATGTGGGCTCCATGCGGGGCTTGATGCAGGGCTCAATGAGGGGCTTGATGAGGGGCTCGATGAGCGACTCGATCCCAGGACCCTGAGATCATGACCTGAGCTGAAGGCAGAGGCTTAACCCACTGAGCCACCCAGGCACCCCTATGTCTACTTTCAAAAGGTAGTAGATATTAAGGTACTTTTAATTTTGGTTTTCTTTCTGTGTGTGACTGTGTGTTAAAAATATAACATAATTTGTTTCTTATAAGAATTATCAACCTTTATGTTATTTTCAGTCTCTAAGGGCCAAAGGTTGCTGGAAAATGCCTTTGAATTGTTAAAATATGCTGAGCAGTAGAGCAGAATTTTAGGCTTATTTATCTTTAATTTATTGTTAATAACACTTGCTGAAGTTATCTGCTGAGCATCAAAATGTCATTGAAAACTTTCCAGTAAATTGCCGCAGCAAGTAGCTTCCAAATGTTTTGATTGGCTTTCAAGTCTCAGTAATTCCATCTGTGTTTTTCTCAAGGTAGTATATATAAGAGCTGAGATTTGTCATATTCTACTTTGTTTATTCAAGCCCTGTGAGGTGATCCCAATTGGAATTTTATCAAAGATATCCGTCTGGCAATAATGATAATCCTTTAGCATCTAGATTAGTTTTCTGTTTTATTCCACTAATGAATACTCTGGAGAAATATGGGTAATTTTACAGAACAAATTAACCTTAGAGCACAGCCACTTCTGATGTTCATTTTAGTGGACACCTACAAAGCAGAATAAATTTAAATACAGTTTAATCGACCCTTCCAGGCCTGGTAGAGATCAAACAGCTAGGACAAAAATATAATGGTAATTAACCTAAATTGATGCTAAGATTTTTTTTTTTTTTTACGCATAAGTACTGAAAAATATCACATTTGGGATCCTAATTCCAAGCCAATAGAATATGGGAATCAGGCAGCAACCTTACCTTATACTATGTATCGCTTATATCACAATAGTTCCGAAGTGGCTTTTGCTGGCAAGGAAATCTGATTTTTAATTACTCCGTTGTTTCCAGCATATAATGGCCATGACTTGTTCAACAGGAGCAGCACCATGTGAACTCCATTTTTTTCCCCCTCCTGCCTTCATTCCACTGAAGAATTGACAAAATATAATTCTTCGTCCCACTAATAGGGCAGCATGAAAACTAATTGGTATTCTCTGTTTTCAAATATTTGCATCCTCAAGCCTCTCTGCCTAAAAAAGCCTGACAGAGCCTCTTCATTATCTCATTACACTGTAATTATTGCATACTCAATTGCCAGGGCCTGAGAGTAATTCATTTATGCTGCACATCAATATAAACTTGTGCCTCTGGAACCAGATTTAACCAACTTTTAAAAACTCTAATTTGGATCACAGTGCAATTTGTCTCCTGGTGATTCAAGACATAAATATTTTTTTTTTAATTTTATTAAAAGAAGAAAAAAAGAATCAATATACTAATTATATGAGTTTTTAAAGTTTTGTTGATTTTTTTTTTGCTATTTTCTTTTACCATACTCAGAAAAGACTCAGAAAAGCATCTTTTGATAGTCCTGTGCACTGTGCTCACCACAGACACGTCCGTCTTACATTCTGTTCTCATTCTACAAACTCTCTGAAATTCAAGCATCTCTCTCTTCTTATTTTTGGTGTAGTGAGGATCACATGAGCTATTCCTTATTCTACAGTTCCACTCCAGTTCATGAAATGTGATGCATTCAATTAAAAAAAAATCTATTTTGTAATTCCCGGCAGAATGATTTGTAAGTGGTACATACTAAACATATGCTTATTAAATGTGCTTCTTCAATGAGTTAAATGTCTGTTCCCATTTTCTTGGGTGAGTAGTTTCATATTCATTTTATTTTATTTTATTTTATGCTTTTTACTCCCATCACCTTATTTTCAAGTCTACATAATCAGTGGAACAGTTATGCCATAAATCTCTTCAGCACATAAATAAAACTATTTTAAGATCCTGGAACCTGATATTCCCAACAGAGAAACAAGCAAGGTCTTTTCACTGTACCACAGAAACCCACTTCCTTTACTGTCTTCATTGTGTTCTCCAGCCTTTCAAATCTTCAAGTTTATTGTGCCCCTTGAAATTCTATCCACTTTTGTACATAGTTTGAATTTCTTCCTCAGACATCCAAGCCAAGTACTTCCCAATGCCATAGAGATATCCAGAAAGAAAAATTCCTTAAATAAATAAGAGTAATAATAACCAGAAACTAAAAACAAACAAAATATAACATTAAAAGAGGTCTCCCACAAGGAAATCAAGTCCATCTTAGCCTTCTTCATGAAATACTTATCCTTTTCTCTTAGTACAACAGTAGCCCCAAACATCATTTCTTGATGGCTTCTCTGCTTCTAATGTATCCCTAATAATTATTCTCCATACAATGATATTTTTAAGACATTAATCAGATCATGTTACTTTCTTGATCAAAATATTTTAACAGTTTTCTGTCATATTAACATAGAAGTCAAACTTTTCTTCCTGGCCTCAGAAGCCCAATGGTGCCTCTCCTCCTTTAAAGCTACAGATATCATCAGTTACTTCTTTGCCCAGTGTCCTGTAGGAATGCTGGCCTTATAGCCTTTCTTTCAACACTCCCAAACTAGTGTAGCAATATAGTCAACACTTGGAGTTGCATTTATTATTGGCTAATATTTTGTTTATCTACTTACATCTTTATCCCACTAAAGTTAACCTTCCCTGACATTTACACTGCTGTCTTCCCCAATGCCTCAAAAATTGCTAGGCACTATAAACAGTTGTTTCATGAACTAATGCAGTGATGATTCATGTACTGATACTACATCCCAATTGGCAATACAGAAATGTCAACAAAGGCTTGAGAACAAAAGGTAGGATCAAGAATATGGTAACAACTGGGGTGCCTGGGTGGCTCAGTGGGTTAAAGCCTCTGCCTTCGGCTCAGGTCATGATCTCAGGGTCTTGAGATCGAGCCCCACATCGGGCTCTTTGCTCAGCAGGGAGCCTGCTTCCCCCCTCTCTCTGCCTGCTGCTCTGCCTACTTGTGATCTGTCCCTCTCTCTGTCAAATAAATAAACAAAATCTTTAAAAAAAAAAAAAAAAGAATATGGTAACAACTAACTTGCCATTCATTTTTAACTAATTATATACTAATAGCTTATATTTAAGCAAATTAGACTGCATGCTAGTTATTGTGGTAAGTGTTTAGTAATAAATATTTAATGTAATCTTTGAAAAAAATCTAAAGAGTTAATGACTATTATAATGCTCCTTTAAAAAAAAAAAAAAACAGGGAACTGAAGCATACCATGGGAAAGATAATTTTCCAAAGTTCTATTTTAAGAACTGAGAATCTAAGACTTTAATGTGGCTTCAGAGCTCTTACATGTGACAACTATGTTTAATATCTTTTATAGTCTGAAAATCCTGAGAAATGTAATGCATATTACCAGCTATCACAATGACACTGATGTAATAATCATTGTTTTCTGACAAATTTTGAATGCTATCCTAATTACAGTAAAGTTCCTACCTAAATATTGATACATTTCAGAACTTTTTGTTCCACTTATCTGTTTCTCCAGGTTTACAGTAGTATTTTAATCATACAACATTTATTATGACTCTATTACTTTATTTTCAGTTCTATGTTTTATGTAATTTATGTATTTATGTAATTTATGTTTTATCTAATTTATGTTGAATCTTCTTTCCCATAGATTTAGGAAAGATTATTTTTTGTAAGTCTAATCTGAAAACTGTTTAGTAAAATTTTCAAGTCTCTTTGACTTCTATTAATTGTGGGGAAAAAAAGTTTTTCTGTTGTGTTCTTGTATTTTCTATTTTATCCAATAGGTAAGCAATTTATATTTGTATTCTGTGTATTCTTGTATAGAGTGACCAAAATGGCCTTAATGTTTCCCTCAGCTTGACCAAACATAAAGACTTCTTGACTTTATGCCCAGACCTGCTTTTCTGAAAGCATTAAACTTCAAAGGCTTGCAAATTCTCTTTTTCTCTTTGAGATATAAATATTTTTGAAGACTTCTCACCAGTGTTACAAGCCAACAATGTCTTTCTCAATAACCTGGAACCATCCCTCGGAAATATCATCATTGAATAAGATAGTGAGTGCTCCCCTATGGCCATCTGTTTTCCAGTTTCTGTGGGGAGATAGAAGCCTGACTCCCCCTATTGCTCTTAAATTGTAAAACAACCTCCCATCAGGGAGATAACAAAGCTTAGTTTTCTTTTGTATAAGGCTAATTAGCAACCAAAGGGACCCAAGATTCCCAAGATTCCCCTCACCCTAAGTCTTAAAAACTCTATCACTTTCTTCTCAGCCAACTTGAGCTTAGACTGAGTTCTGGCCTCTCTTCTCCCCTATTGCAACTGCCTTGAATAAATCTTCCTTGACTATTTAATTTTTAAAAATATCGGGTGGGGCGCCTGTGTGGGTGGCTCAGTATGTTAAAGCCTCTGCCTTCAGTTCAGGTCATGGTCTCAGGGTCCTGGGATTGGGCCCCACATCTGGCTCTTCTGCTCAGCGGGGAGCCTGCTTCTTCCTCTCTCTCTGCCTGACTCTCTGCCTACATGTGATCTCTGTCTATCAGATAAATAAATAAAATAAAAAAAAAATACAGGGGGTAAATAAATGGGTGGAAGGACACACTGGACATTTCTAAACCGTCTGCAGGCTTCCTGCTCATCAGGGTGTCTGCTTCTTCCTCTACCCCTAACTCTGCTGTACTTCCTCTTCCTCTATCCCTCAAATAAATAAATAACTCTTTAAAAAAGAAAACCCATGGATATAGGCAAAGGTATATTCATAGCTCTAAAATCTCTTACTGAATTTAAAGAAATAAAATTCAATTAATTATACATTTTGTATTATACATTTAACTCTAAAAACAAGAGGAAAATACAATGAAGACATACACAAGTACTGAGTAACTCAGCATCCCAAAGGGACTTAGAAATCTATATCTTTGCAACACACACTGAATAAATACGTCATCTACACATGTAAAATTCTAATTATATGGAGAGCTACTTTTGTGATTAATAAAACAAAGCATAGCATAATTTCTACAAGGATGAGCTTTGGAGTGAGAAAGATTTGAGTAAAATCTCAGCTCTACCTTTTGCTAGTATGACCATGATCAATTATAGAATTTTTAAAGTCTTAGTTTCAGCATCTGTTTGAGAGAGGTACTGAGATAGTCCTTTCTTAGCAAAAAGGTTCTGAGGACTAAACAAAATAGTGTATATTTAATGCTGGCTACATAGTGAGCACTACTCCATATTGAGTAATATTATTATAGGTATTTTAAGTAATAGCAATTATTCTAATAAGACCAGTAAACTGCATATGAGAAATAGAATAAATTAAAGGACTCCATCTCAAATAAGACTTCATCTAGGATTGAAATTCATTGAGGATTGAAAGATTCATTTGAGATATATATATATAAAACACATATCTATGTCATATATATATATGACATCATATATCTAATTCATATATATATATGACAAGTGATTCAGGTGATATTAAGAATTCTTGAGAAATGAAGGCTTATACCCTGTTCCTAATTCAAATGATTCAGCACCACTTTTATTATATGAAAATTATGTCTATCTTAAACAGAAAAGATTTTACCTAGTGATAAAATATAGTCTCATTTTCATAAAGATAGCAGTGAGACAAGTGAGGTTCATCAACATATTTCATAGCATCGTGCCAGCAAATTTAGCCAAATAATACAGGATTGAAAAAATTAAACTATAAACTTCGGAGAAAGGGGAGATAAAATGTTAAGACTAAATATGTAGAAAATAAAAATTTTGAATTGGTAACTTATAAAGTCATGTAAGAATAAATAACCTTCTTTATATTTCTTCATATCGCCACTTAGAAAAATAATGAAGATTTCTAATAATTGTGACAAAATATAAGAAATATGAAATATTAATATTCTTATAGTTAAAAGATCACAGCACCTAAAACTCTCATGATGGGCCTAGTGTTAATAGTTTTTATTAGAAAATGAATGCCTACAAAATGTTAGATGCTTAATCTTAATCTTAATCTTAATCTTCTTAATGTTAGATGATTAATCTCTATTTTTACAATAGTTTCTTCAATTCTCTTTAAAATCATGTGATAGGGGCGCCTGGGTGGCTCAGTGGGTTAAGCCGCTGCCTTCGGCTCAGGTCATGATCTCAGGGTCCTGGGATCGAGTCCCACATCGGGCTCTCTGCTCAGCGGGGAGCCTGCTTCCTCTTCTCTCTCTCTGCCTACTTGTAATCTCTCTCTGTCAAATAAATAAATAAATAAATAAATAAATAAAATCTTTAAAAAAAAATAAAATAAAATCATGTGATAGTGGTACTATGATTTACCCTAAGGTAAGAGTTAAGGTTAAAGAGATGAAGTCACTTGCACAAAAAGACATGCCTGGTGAATGCCAGAACCCAAACGTGAACATTTTTGGTCTGGTCACTGTCCAATACTGACCTCCACAGCAGAAATACCTACTTGCCAACTCAGTGCCCATTCTCCTCTTTTCTTTATGAACAGACACAGGATTCTGTTTGGGGTGAGAAGGTGTCTACTGGAAAATAATATATAAACAATGTGGGCAGACTCAGCTAATACATACGTGTGTGTGTGTGTGTGTGTGTGTGTAGATAGATATAGATAGCTAGATATAGAAGATAGATAGATGATAGATAGATAGATAGATAGATAGATGATAGATAGATATATTTTTTCCCTTTCTCCTTCTAACTGCCTCAAATACAAACGGGATTTTAAAATGGAACAGATTTCATGCAGCCATCAATCATGAGGATCCACCGCAATGAAAATATTCAATGAGACAAGGATAGAGTGAGATGAGGATCCTCATAGACTTCTTTAGGAGCAAGATGGTTACCAACTATACTGGAAGGCAATTTGTGTATGAAGACACAATATTTAAAATATTTTCCCTACTAGTAGGATCTTTCCAAAATTCCCAATAATAATAGTATCCTTAATTAAATCCCTGCAATCCAAGTAATGTGATATCATATCAATATTTTAAAAATATTTTTGGAGACTAAAAAATTTCTTAGGGGACTATTCATGCATTATTTGATAGAAAATTCAAAACTGCCTATTGATGTATATTAAATAATATTTGAAATATATGTGTTTGAGCATTCCAACATAATGTCATTTTTTTAATGGTGATGGATCTTTTTATATTTTTTAGTACTTTGAATGATTGTTAATAATCATACATAATGTTCATAATAGGTGAAATCTATATTTTTTAAACCTAGACTCTGAACTCATTAGATCAATCAAAATATCTTTTGAAAGTTGTGGGGACAATGAATCTAATGTTAAAGCATCCAGTTCGCCAAATATTCTGAAAAGAGAATAAAAAAGGGTGGTATCAAAATTACTAATTGTACAAGGGTTCTGGCACTTGTCATGCATTCCATGTAATTGGCAGATGTTTCCCAGTTGAGTGTGGAGCCTTGACTTGTGGGTGTCATGGGTCTGAATTGTGTTCTGAATTTGGGAACTATGAGAATAAAGACCAGTGGAGGTTGCCTTTTGTCTAGCTGGTCTAGACAGGATTGTTTATGCCATTTTCTACTGAATTCACAATGGGAAAAGCTATTCTTCTTTTCACTCACACAAATGTTTTCATATTGAGAAAGCAAATAAGAATGGAAGCTCAACAAAATCCCATCGACCTCAATCATCTGCCAGCTCAGTGCCTAAGAACTTTCAGAAGACAAAGATTTCAAAGTATGAGTACAAAATGAAATTAAAATGGACTTACTTCCAAAACCTTAACGACAAAGGTAGAATGGCATGATTTATACTGGGAAACAAAACAAAACATATGGCAGCAAAGTATAGTAGAAACCCTCTCGATCAGGAGGTACAACATTTGGCTCTGTGTCCCTGTTCTGCTATTAATTAGCTACTTAATTTTTTATAAGTAGCATATGTTTACTGGGTTTATCTCCTCCTATAACAGGGGTAATGATGATA
This sequence comes from Mustela nigripes, assembly GCF_022355385.1. Taxonomy (NCBI): domain Eukaryota; kingdom Metazoa; phylum Chordata; class Mammalia; order Carnivora; family Mustelidae; genus Mustela; species Mustela nigripes. Next base: position 225,065,498 of record NC_081557.1, on the reverse strand, counting down.
TCTGCTTTGTTTACGTATTTCTTTCTTTATTATAAATACTAAATGAAAAAATATATATAACAGTACCCTTAGCAAATAAATTACTTCAATTATACTGTTTAGTGTTATATAGCACAGTATGGCAAATACTCTTTTTAAGTTCGGGTGGCTTCCCCTACCCACCCCAATGATTTATTATTTCTGTTTGTGTCCCTTACATCTCTGTCCATGTACTCTGCCCACAAGAGGCTAAATGGAGAAGCACATGAGAGTCCAGGAGTTTTTATCCATCCAGAAATTAAAAAGATTTGCAAAAATGTTGAAAACAAAAGTGGCTGTTCCTGTCAACTTATTTTGTTTTTGTTTTGGGAAATACATTTTCCAGAAAATGTGTTATAGGGGTTAGTACATCAGATAATTATCATTTTAAAATAAATTGATAAATAAATGTTTTAAAATTTTCTGTTTTAATTTCTAACCCCAAAATATAGTGATATATTTAACCTTCAGAAACAAAAAATACTGAGGACCTTCAATATTTTTTAGTATGGAGTCCTGAGACCAAAATGTTTGAGAATTGTAGCTGTAAATTGCTACTCTTTGGCATTCACCACAACCATTTAAGATAAGCTTAAGCTATCCCAATCTTCTCAAGCAAAAAAATCCAGATTCAAGGTATACATACATACATTTAAAATATATGATATGATACATAGATCACAATTTGTTTGGTTAAGAATGTTCTTCTAATTTGAATTCTGTATTTTTATATGAAATTGGCTTCACCGTGGAAAGTTATGCAACTTTAGCAATCTTATAGTACTATTAGAATTGTGCAAGATAATCATGAAAATGTATAGGTATTTGCTACCTGCCTCCTAATCTGTTCTGGACCTAAATATTGATAGTCCTGGGCCTCAATCAATAATGAAAATGTTTGCAGGCCTGAATAATAAAGAGCAATATTGCACATAATTATAGCATAAGCTTCTGTAATAAATATTGTTGTATTAATACCAAAGGACCATGAAAGTAAATGTTTATCAGCATATGGGAAACATAAAATTCTAAGAAAGTGGCCTGTGAGGGTAATTTAGCAAGTATGTTTAAAATCTTCATGTGACTAGGAAAAAATTGAATTTCATTTGCAAATAGTTTTAGGTTTCAAGCAGTAAAATTATTTCTGCATTAATTTTAGTCATAAAACATAAACCATACAAATTAAGTGACACATATATATGCAGCTATGTCTTTTTTCTATCCAATTTGATTGATTACACAAGTTTCATTGTAAGCAAAACAAAATAAAACAAATAAAAAACCTGAATTCACTTAGTATAAGAGTACATTATAATTTCAAAATCATCCAGAGGGCTGACTAATTTCCACTTTCCTGTCAGATACTCTCTCCAGGCTTTCTCTTACACCTTGCTCTGGGATGCTGGGGGTTGACTTTGTTCTATTCTCAGCTTTGTTTTGGCCAACGGGGGCAGCCGCAGAGAACTGGTGAGCTGGCAAGAAAGAGGGAAAGGAGAAAAGGGAGGAGGGAGAGAGGGGAGAGAGGAGAGAGAGAGAGAAAGAATCGGTTCCTCCCTCTTCTTGTTGCCAGGCTTCAGTTTTTAACTGTGACTGTGATTGCTTTTCTCTACCTTGAGGATCAAACTCCCACAGCTGCTGCTCTCACCATGTGCCAGGTTCCATTTGTCATCCCATATTGCATTGCCCCTTTGGGTGGACAGGTAGTAGAAGTGTCCAGAATTTACTGGTGCCAGAATGTTTCATCATCCCTTGTTGGAGACTTTAGTCCTACTCTTACCTCCCTCCATCTCTGTAAATAGACTTTACATTGAACTTTCATTAGACTTTCTTGAGTTAACATATTGGGTATGTTCTACTGATTGGTTGTTTCAGTCTTTCACAATTCAGTGTGATTTTCAGACAACATGGGAGGAGATTTTCCATCTATGAGATTGCTATTTGTTAAACCAAACTGTTAATGAAAACTCATCAAGACCCTCACTTGTTCCCACTATGAGGCATTAGGTTTAGTATTTGTTGGACTGGCCAATAAAACCATCCAACCAAACTATTTTATATCATTCTATCCACAATACACAGAAGGGCAAAACTTTTCCTGAGTTTTAAATTTTACTGTATTTCAAGCAAATTATATATATGTAATGCTGAAATTACTATGAACAGATTAGTTATCAAAAAGTGAATGGCAACTCTTTTAATATGTATTTTTACCGAAGAGGGGAAATGAAAGATACTTGGGTTCCTTGATGGCACAAGCATCATCTCTAAGAAATTGAGCAGGCATGGTGTCAAATACTGTTCAGTTTTTTTTTTAAAATCTAACAACAGTAATGTTCTAAGAACTTTACTCATATTGATTCATTTAACTTCTTAAAGAAAACTTATGAGTTATGTGCTAGTCTTTCTCCATTTGTTAAGAAAGGGCTTGATCACAAAAAGATTAAGTAACTTGCCCCAAATTACACAGTAAATGGCTGAGCTGGAAATAAAACAAGAGTTAAAAATAATTACATTGCCCTTTGCATGTGTCCTTTACTTCTTATAATAAAATTAATATATTTCCAAAGTGATTAAGAAATTGACCTTTTGAGGTACAACTAAAATAGTATAACTGATATTAAGCAATTTTATTGTACTTTTCCTAAGTTAAAGTAATTTTTACTAGAAAAGGGTACCTTGTGTTTCACAGTTAAGCAATTGTCTTTGGCTCAGGTCATGAAGCCAGGATCCTGGGATGAAGCCCCACGTCAGGGTCCCTGCTCCGTGGGGTCTTCTCCCTCTCCCTCTGCTGCTCCCCACCCCCACTTGTGTGCTCTCTCTCAATAGAGATACTTTCAAATAAATAAATAAAATCTTTTAAAAAATTACTAGAATATTATTTTAATCTGCTCTTATTTTATTTCATTTTAAGAGAACAGAAAAATAATTATCAATTCAACTATATCACAATTAAAGATAAATAAATAAAAAAAAAAAGAATCCTGTGATACCTAAGACAGCTATATAACTGGTGTCTCTAGCTTCCCCTTTCTCCATTGCTAATTCTGTTGACTCACCAAAAGGGGGTATGTGGTACTGTCTTATGCCAGTGTTATAAAGGGAACAACACACATACTCTTTTGACCCTCATGGATGCATCGTGAGGGAGATAAATGTGGGGAAAAAAAAAAAATCATTGCATCTGTGATCATTATCATGAAAGAGGGACTTAAGATAAAATAAAAGTGAACGTTCCAAATCAAGAAAACGAGGCAGCATTTTTCTGGGTAGACTCTAGACCCAAAGGAAGAAGAGATCTTGTGGAGAAGGAGTGGGGTTGGCTAAGGAAGAAAATATTCCAAGAACAGAGTAAAGTAACAGAAAGAGAGGCCTGTAGAGAGGAGAGTTTACTTCTGTGAAGTAAAAATTCATTATTTTCTCTGGAATTCAGAATGTTCTAGATACTGATGCTTAGATCATATGTTTTCAGAAGGAAAATAGATTATTTTGCATATTCAGCTTATACGACAGAAATTTTAAGAAACCCTCCTTCAAATTTCTAATGTCAAAGTCGTGATTCCAGCCTATGTAAAGTCACTGAGGGTCTTTCATGTTTCATATCCTTTTATTCCAGAGGGAAAATGCAAAACAAAGAGAACTGAATGAAGCTGAAGCAATGTGGCAAATTTACTTTAAAAACACTCTATGAAAGAACTGTCTCAGAAATTCCCCTCATGAAATTTATCTAGGGGAGAAAAAAAGAGTAGCAAATGGAGAATGGTGTACATTTTAAATGATAATGGTGTGATAAGAACTATAATTAATGACTATCTGGGGGCATTTTGCACATATTATAATTAGCCTTTACAAAATCCTTACAGTTTGGGGGCTTTTATCCACATTTATAGATGGGGAAACTGAAAAGTTACATGAATTACCCAAGTTTTATACCTTTACATAGAATTGCTAGTATCTCATAAACATTGTTGATCTGACTCCAAAATCCTTGCTCCTTTCTCTACCTTTCAGAGATGAAAATTTGGTCCAGTTCAGTGTTTACATGGGAAAGAAGTACGAAAGGTAGTCAATTACAGATCTAAAATGCATAGAAATAAAGGGATCATATTCAAAGTTACTCTAGATTCCTCTTTTATTGGAGCTTTAAAAACTTGTCTAAGATTTACTGTTTTGAAGAAAAATATTTTAATAAAATATGTAAATATATTTGTCTATAATCACCTTGTGGGGCAAGATTCAGTGAAATGTGGAAAGCAGGGTAAACAAGAAAACATACGTACTAAATTTTGGCCTCAGGGAATGACTATTCCTTAAAAGCTAATTCCACATGGCTTTGACCACCTTTCTGAGATTATTATTGAATTTCTGAAGAGTGACTCAATTTTATAGCTTATACTATATACCAATAATTTTTTACCTACTATACAGACATTATTCAAATTTAATACTGTTGAAAACCTAGAAAAAAGGCATCATAATCTCTATTTACAAAAGGGGATTCTGAGACTTAGTAAGATTATACAACTTCCAGTTAAGAATCCATTAAGAAAAAAATAAGAAAAAATAAAAAGAATCCATTAAGAATATTTGTATGGCAAACCCTAAAAGACTCTTAACTATAGAGAATAAACTGAGGGTTTCTTTTTTTTTTTTTTTTTTTTTTTTTAAAGATTTTATTTATTTATTTGTCAGAGAGAGAGGAGCGAGAGCCAGCACAGGCAGACAGAGTGGCAGGCAGAGGCAGAGGGAGAAGCAGGCTCCCTGCGGAGCAAGGAGCCCGATGTGGGACTCGATCCCAGGACGCTGGGATCATGACCTGAGCCGAAGGCAGCTGCTTAACCAACTGAGCCACCCAGGCGTCCCAAACTGAGGGTTTCTGAACAAGAGGTAGGTGAGGAGGCAGCTTAAATGGGTGACGGGCATTAAGAACTCTTGTTGGGGGCGCCTGGGTGGCTCAGTGGGTTAAGCCGCTGTCTTCGGCTCAGGTCATGATCTCAGGATCCTGGGATCGAGTCCCGCATCGGGCTTTCTGCTCAGCAGGGAGCCTGCTTCTCTCTGTCTCTCTGCCTGCCTCTCTGTCTACTTGTGATCTCTCTCTGTCAAGTGACTAAATAAAATCTTTAAAAAAAAAAAAAAGAACTCTTGTTGGGATGATAATGGTTGTTACAGGTAAGTGATGAATCACTAAATTCTACTCCTAAAACCAACACTACACCATATGTTAACTAAATTGAATTTAAATAAAGAAAAGAGGGAAAACAAAGCAAAGCAAAGAAACAAGACAAGACGAAACACTTGGGTGTCTCAGTCAGTTAAGCATCCTACTTTTGATTGTGGCTCAGGTCATGGTCTCAGGGTTGTGAGATTGATCCCCGGATTGGGTTCCATGCTTGCTCATCGTGGAGTCTGCTTGAGATTTTCTCTCTCCCTCTTCCTCTGCCCCTTCCCTCACTTGTGTGTTATTAATAAAATATTAACAAGTTCACTGTATTTGTAGAGCATTACTATCTACAAAGGGATATGCTAAATGCCTTTTATCAATGATCTAAAAAAACCCAACACTATTAGATAGGGATGATAATGATAGTGAGGATGCTGGGGATGATGAATATGACAATATCCATTTTCAGGTGTGGACCTTGGGTAAACATCATCCACTACGTCTTACCTTCTGAACTTAAAAAACTAAGGTTTGAGGGATAACTTTGACACTAAGAATTTCCAGAATATTCCCTTAGGAGATTATAAATTCACCACATTTTTAGCACAGGAATATTTTCTTGCTTCACTCTAGTGACCACCCAAAGAATATAAGAGAACATTATATTCACATTTGAAGCTTAAAAGACCACTTTAAGTAATGGGGCCATGAGACCTGATTATCATCCATCTGTGGCAATTAGACTAATAGTTTCCATTCTAGGAAGAACTATTGCTTTGGCATCTCATTTATTTCATTACATAAGCTCATTTTTCCAGCTGTGATCATATGCTGACTGGGATATGCATAAATGAAAATCACAGAGTTCTAAATACCATAATATATGTATTGGTTTGAAATCTAACACCTTGGAGACTTCATGGGAAATTACTTCTGGTTCAGAAATATTTTAATGACCTTGGCCCTGAAATGCTCTTAGTTGGCCAGATCAAGCAAGAGCTGATAACATTAAATGAGAGAGCAAAAATTAATTGGCTTTGAGCATGAAAATGAGTAAATATAAATTTGTAAATGGAATTTAAAATGTTTGGGATGTTAAAACAAAATGTAATACAGGATGACAGTCCAGAAGTCCTGCATTATTTCAGCTTTTATGGGATCTTTATGGTCTTTGATCTGATCAGACTTTATTTCCTCCCTTTTCCTATTAACTATGTAGCCTGAGCCTGGCATAAACTCACTCTTCCATATGCCTATCTTTACTAGAAAAACACTGTAGCCAATACATATGTTCCCTTCACTTAGTCAACTGCTTTCACTTTACCACTCATTTCATATTATGATTTTAAAAATGTATACTTTGATAAAAGAAGCATAATTAAATTGATTACAGATAAAATTATTAAATTGATGCAGAGCTATATCAATAAAAATATGTACATATGTTAACCAAATATAAATAAGAATATAAGAAATAGCACCCAGAAAACATCATTGATTCATTTCAGAGAAAGAAAATGAAAAAGTTGAATATATTTGCCACTTCTAAAGATTTAAAAAGAAGAAAGAGAATGTGATTGAATTTTGCAAGTGTATCTGAAGGCCATAAATCAGTTACTATGTATTTAGAAAGCTAGCAAGACTTGTAATAACAATGCCTTATAATTTATGTTAAAACATATTTAGTCCTAGATTTCAGAATGGGTATAAAGATAAATTAGGAAAATGTTAATTTTCCTGACTTATTTAGCATACTAGAATAGATATTCTCAATAAGAAATGTATATACCCTCAAGCATTTATTAAAGAAATATGACCCATAACAAATTTAAATATGCCCTCCCCTGGCCACCTTTTATTGTAGGCCACTACTGTTGGGAGCATGCCATGAGTTCAGAGGGGCATACCCAGTGAGGACATTAAGTGTGGAGCTACTTAACTAAATCACATTTGAAAGAGGGAAATACTGTCAGCATCTGCCATCTTTGGGGATATTGTTAAAGAAATTGTTTTGAAATTGAAATGTGATGCTCTTCATAAGGAGTAGTAAAAAGTTGCAGCACCCTTATTCCCACAGAGGCTCAGATCAGGTAATCCAGCTACCATCCCTAAGGGATGGATCTCTATTTTGATGTGGTCAAGAATGTCATGAACCACCTTGGGAAAAAAAGGAAGTTGACCTTTACTGATTCATGTTTAGTAGTTACGGGAATGCCATTGTGATTGTGATTGTTTTTCAATTATTTAAATGATAATGTAATAACGATTCAGGATAATTTTCTCTGTGCATATATTCATAATGTTGGAACACAACCCAGATGCTCGCCAATGTGACTGGCATTGTGTTGAATCCTGTGAGAAAACTCCAGGAGATGGAGAACAAGCGTCTTCCTGGGCTGACACCCAGATTAAACACGGAGGATCCCAGGAGTGTTTTCCTGTCCTCCTTTAGATAGATCTGATAAGTGTAGAGAATCCTTAACTTGTTCTTGTCATTTAAGGCTAAGAGATATTGTTATTTAAAGCTAAGAGTAATTGTTGTTGTTTACTTGTCTCACTTGATTGCCTGCAGTAAATCACATCTCACATGTAGTCCACGCCCTGTACATAAATCTATATCCTGTTTGTAATCGGATCTTGTGGAAGGTATAAAAGAAGTGATTGTAAAAAATAAAGACATCTACTGATCATCAGTTGGTAGTCTCGCCATCACTTCGGCTCTGATTACCAGGATCCCCACCTCACGAAGGTGACACATAATAAAGGGATGGGCAATGTTCCACAAAAAATATATATTTATAAGTATATATGTATATACATGAATTTTTACAAATGATATACTATAGAACTTATTTGTAAATTTGTAACTTATTTACAAATTTGTAATTTGTATTTTGTCATTTAAATTTTACAAATGATATCATACTCTAGAACTTATTTTGTAATTTTTATCTGTTTTACTTAACATGACAGGGTTATCCCTTCATATCTGTACATATAAAGCTGTCTTATTCTTTTTCATTTCAAAATAAGTATTATTCTATAACGATATACAATGGGAGGGAAGGCATGTGGTTCTTAAGTGCGCTAACTGCTAATTTGAGTACTTAATTGCTGACTCTAGAAGTAGGTATTTTACATTCAAGTTCAGTCACTTACTAGGTATATTAACTTAACCATTTTTAGGCTACTTGTGCCTAGATTTTTATATCTATAAAATGGTAATAATACATCTACATTATAATATTGTCTTGAGGATTAAATGATTAATTCATTCATCCAACATATTCAACAAATATTTACTGACCCCCTACTATGTTCAAGACAGATCTAGGCACTTTTGATCCTGCACTGAAAAAAGCTGACAATAATTTGTTTTCTCTCATGGCACTTTCATTATAACAAGAGGAAACAGAAAGTTAGAAAGTAAAATAAATATGTAGGTTGTAGAGCATGTTATAGTAAGTACCGTGCATAATAGAAAAAGGAAAGACCTATCTAGCTGATCTCCGGCTAGCTGAAGTAGTCTCGTCCTAGCCTCAGCAATCAGACAACAAAAGGAAATTAAAGGCATCCAAATCGGCAAAGAAGAAGTCAAATTATCACTCTTCGCAGATGATATGATACTATATGTGGAAAACCCAAAAGACTCCACTCCAAAACTGCTAGAACTTATACAGGAATTAAGCAAAGTGTCAGGATATAAAATCAATGCACAGAAATCAGTTGCATTTCTCTACACCAACAGCAAGACAGAAGAAAGGGAAATTAAGGAGTCAATCCCATTTACAATTGCACCCCAAACCATAAGATACCTAGGAATAAACCTAACCAAAGAGACACAGAATCTATACTCAGAAAACTATAAAGTACTCATGAAAGAAATTGAGGAAGACACAAAGAAATGGAAAAATGTTCCATGCTCCTGGATTGGAAGAATAAATATTGTGAAACTGTCTATGCTACCTAAAGAAATCTACACATTTAATGCAATTCCTATCAAAGTACCATCCATCTTTTTCAAAGAAATGGAACAAATAATTCTAAAATTTATATGGAACCAGAAAAGACCTCGAATAGCTAAAGGGATATTGAAAAAGAAAGCCAACGTTGGTGGCATCACAATCCCGGACTTCAAGCTCTATTACAAAGCTGTCATCATCAAGACAGCATGGTACTGGCTAAAAACAGACCCATAGATCAATGGAACAGAATAGAGAGCCCAGAAATAGACTCTCAACTCTATGGTCAACTAATCTTCGACAAAGCAGGAAAGAATGTCCAATGGAAAAAAGACAGCCTCTTCAATAAATGGTGCTGGGAATATTGGACAGCCACATGCAGAAAAATGAAATTGGACCATTTCCTTACACCACATACAAAAATAGACTCAAAATGGATGAAGGACCTCAATGTGAGAAAGGAATGCATCAAAATCCTTGAGGAGAACACAGGCAGCAACCTCTTCGACCTCAGCCGCAGCAACATCTTCCTAGGAACAACGCCAAAGGCAAGGGAAGCAAGGGCAAAAATGAACTATTGGGATTTCATCAAGATCAAAAGCTTTTGCACAGCAAAGGAAACAGTTAACAAAATCAAAAGACAACTGACAGAATGGGAGAAGATATTTGCAAACGACATATCAGATAAAGGACTAGTGTCCAGAATCTATAAGGAACTTAGCAAACTCAACACCCAAAGAACAAATAATCCAATCAAGAAATGGGCAGAGGACATTAACAGACATTTCTGCAAAGAAGACATCCAGATGACCAACAGACACATGAAAAAGCGCTCCATATCAGTCGGAATCAGGGAAATACAAATCAAAACCACAATGAGATATCACCTCACACCAGTCAGAATGGCTAAAATCAACAAGTCAGGAAATGACAGATGCTGGCGAGGATGCGGAGAAAGGGGAACCCTCCTACACTGTTGGTGGGAATGCAAGCTGGTGCAGCCACTCTGGAAAACAGCATGGAGGTTCCTCAAAATGTTGAAAATAGAACTGCCCTATGACCCAGCAATTGCACTACTGGGTATTTACCCTAAAGATACAAACGTAGTGATCCAAAGGGGCACGTGTACCCGAATGTTTATAGCAGCAATGTCCACAATAGCCAAACTATGGAAAGAACCTAGATGTCCATCAACAGATGAATGGATCAAGAAGATGTGGTATATATACACAATGGAATACTATGCAGCCATCAAAAGAAATGAAATCTTGCCATTTGCGACAACATGGATGGAACTAGAACGTATCCAGCTTAGCGAAATAAGTCAGGCGGAGAAAGACAACTATCATATGATCTCCCTGATATGAGGAAGTGGTGATGCAACATGGGGGCTTAAGTGGGTAGGAGAAGAATAAATGAAACAAGATGGGATTGGGAGGGAGGCAAACCATAAGTGACTCTTAATCTCACAAAACAAACTGAGGGTTGCTGGAGGGAGGGGGGTTGGGAAAAGAGGGGTGGGATTATGGACATTGGGGAGAGTATGTGCTTTGGTGAGTGCTGTGAAGTGTGTAAACCTGGTGATTCACAGACCTGTACCCCTGGGGATAAAAATATATGTTTATAAAAATAAAAATTATTAAAAAAAATAGAAAAAGGAAAGAGTAGTAGGAGGCAGAGGACTCCTTGTGGTGGGAGAGTTTTCAATTTAAATAGCTGCTTAGGATAGTCATCCTAGGGAAGGTGGTATGAGTAATAACTTGAAGGTGGTTAAGTTGGGATAATATTAAGAGAAAAAATTTAACAGCCAGATGGTATAGGAAATGCAAAATCTCAAGGTCATTGTTCTGACCATAGACTCCCCAAGGAAGAACAAGGAGGGTGGTAAGCCAGAACACAGTGAGTGAAAAATAAAGTAGTAGAAGATTAGGTTATAGAAATAAGAAAGACAGGGAGGACTGATACGGTAAGTCTTTGTAGAACACTACAAGACTTGGAGTTTTCTAGGTCATTGCAAACCTCATACCAGAGCAGTGACATCATCAGATTTATATTTTAAAATATTCCTCTGGCTGCTAACTGAGTAATAGCACTGTATAGTGGGGAAAAAACTTAGAAATACAAAACTAATTAGGAAGCTACTGCAATAATCAGGATTAGCATCAACGGTGGCTCAGACCAGGATATTTGCAGTGGATGTGGTTGGAAGTTATTAAATTTGGGTATAATTTAAAAGCCAAGAAAATAGGATATGCTGATAATTTGACCTCAGGGTGTGGGAGAAAGTAAGTATTCAGGGATAACTTCAAGTATTTTGGCATTATTACCTGGAAGCATGGAACTGTCATTAGATGGAAATGGGGAAAACTCAGGGAAAAAGAGATTTAGCAGAGAAAGATAGGAATTAAATTTAGGTTGTGTTAAGTATGCAGCCTACCTAACATCCAACAGAGATATGGAAAATTCAGTTGTCAAATAACATAACTGACATTTGGAAATGGCTCTCTAAGACACTATGATGTAAGCTAATTTTATTGGTTATGCAACAGATTCCTAAGGAAGATGATTACAATGCATCCTGAACACTGAGTACTAGGTTAGTTGATGTAAAATATATTACCACATCTCTACCTTCTAGCTGTATGTGCATGGCTAAAAATATAAATTGACAGGTTATTGAGTGTCCGCACAAATGTAATGAGTGCCTACATAATTTAATGCTTTATCAAATTCAGTCGGATCCATTAGATTCCTACCATGTCAAAGTGCTAGGTTTAGTTCATCAGAAAAATAGATAATAGAAGGAATCACACATATTGTTCACTCACTCAGACTCTGGGAAAGCTTCTGTGTTCTGATGGAATCCATATAGGTCAGGAAAAAGAATCAGCTCAGGCCAGTAATAGCAGACCTCTCTCTGAGCTGAGTGACCTGGACATAGTGACAAAGTGACAAAGCCATACCACTGAACTGTCTGTGAAAAGTACTTAGAAAAGCAAAGATGACTCTTGTATTATTAACCCTGAGGAGACTTTCATCCTCACTATTCCACTGAAGGTGACCAAAGATTTGGTGTTGCTCAATAAAATGGTCAAGTCTTACTCTACACCTTTCTTAACAGCATTATTTGGATTAGTTGATAACTTCATTAATGGAAGGCTCCTTCTCAGTATCTTTTAGTGATTTACCAGTTCACCTCCACCACTACCAACTAGTTCCTTCCTCAGTTTCTTCAAAAACAATTGCAACCTTCTACTCAAAGCACTTGGCCCTTCCCTCTCCCTTCTATGATATAGTCAACTCATAAACAAAACCTTCTATCTCTGACTTGATAATACATTCATAATCCAGCTCTTCCCAATACCCTAACTCCTACTAGGGACTAAGCAACCACCAACTTTTGCTTAGGTTTGTATAACAGATTTTCTAGAGATTTCTTCCCAGTATCCTTACTCTCCTTCCCACCAGCTGATTTTTTCTTTATTTTTTTTTAAAGATTTTATTTATTTGTCAGAAAGAGAAAGAGAGAGCACAAGAAGGGGGAGAAGCAGGCAGAGGGGAGAAGCAGGTTCCTTGCTTAGCAAAGACCCTGATGCCAGCCTCAATCCCAGGATCCTGGGGTCATGATCTGATCTGAAGGCAGACACTTAACTGCCTGAGCCACCCAGGCACCCCACACCAGTTGATTCTTAACATGGTGCCAGAGTGCTCCTTTAAAAATTATGTCAGATGATTTCATTCCTTTGCTCAGAATCTGTCAGTAGTTATTCAATTAATTCACAATAGAAGTCTTATGTCAACTTTCATTATTGCTTCAAGACTTGTTCATTGAGCTTTGCCCACACTGATATCTTATTATTTCAGAAATATTTTAATATCACATCATCTGAAATGCCTCAGAACATCTGCACTGCTGTTACCTCTACCTGGAATGCTCTTTCTGACAATGTTAGGTGACTCACTTCTCACTTCCTTCAATTATTTGGTCATCCATTCTTTCCTCAGTAATTCCTCCTTTATGACCCAACATAAGATAGCAATCCCCTTCCAGCCTATTCTTTTTATGCAGTTTAGTTTTTTCAGTACCATTCAGTACCATTTCAGTACCATTATCTCCATGAGAAATATCTTGCATGCACATTTTTAGTAGCTTGTTGTTTTCCTCCCACGAGAATGTAACGTTCTTGAATGCAGCGACTTTGATCCCAATAAATAATTGTTAAATTAATGAATATATTCTTCTTTGAAATGATGTCTGTGTTTATTTTTAATTACTCAAGAGGAAATGTCTCTTTCCTGATTTTCTCTTTTAAAAAATGTTCCTAAGCTATTATTAGATTGAATATCCAGATGGCCAGGTGAGCTATGTGATTTTTGTCCTCTCTAGCTTCATAAGACCCAATGCACAGTCATATCTTCCCAAGGTTCCTTGAAAACTCCATATTTTCTTCTTCATTAGTGCAAATTTGAAGATCATATTTTAAGGTGGGAGAGTCCAGTAGTATTTTGGATTATTAAAAACCAGCAGAGACATGAACAAGGTTATGTAAGATATCATTTCATCACCCTCATCTTCTCCATCATGATTGTTTTTGTGTCCATTTACTAACATTTACTGAGAATTTACTGTATTACACACATTGGTTCCCAATGCCCTCTGTACCGACTTGTTTAATCACAACAACTCTATGCAGTTGGCACTACTGACCTATTTTACGGATTACTTCTGTTTTACACATGATGCAACTGAAACAAAGTAATCTGGCTCACACTTTTTGTAATATAAACATCCAACCTGAAAGTAGTTTGTTGTTAAAAGGAATTCAAGTAATGAGCAATAACCTTTACCACAAATCTATGGCTATTAAAAGGGAAGACGTGGGTTTGTGTTCAAGAAGGCAATATAGGAAGACCCTGACTCCCCTCCTCTCACAAATATACCCAATCTCCAGCTGCATATGGAATAATTTCTTCTAGAAAAAATTCTAAAATCTAGTTAAATAACTCCTTCACATGAGGCAAAGGAGAAACACACACATACCCCAAAGCAAATAAGAGAGACTGAGACATAATCCTGCCACAAGCTGTTCCCTGGTTGACCCTCCCACTCACTTAATCCTCATAGTAACCCACAATCAGAAGAAACTCAAAACCCAAAGCTTCTCCTTGAGGAGTGAAAGGCTCACCCCCCCTCATCAGGCATCCCAAATGTTAAGAACTGCATCTGAGAGATAAAACCTCAAAACAATTATCTTTGAAAACCACCGTGCTCAAGCCAGAGGCCCATGGGGCTCTGGCAAATTTAGGGGCTCCTAAGGAGCTCACACAAAGACTTATACATCCCTGAGCCCAGTACAGGAGCAACCTTGGAAAAGTGTCCAGACCTGATACAATGGAGGCTAATTTGCTCATTTTAAATCATTGTACTGAGGGGTAGGGGCCTGCTGGAATATTTTTCCAACAATGAGATTAGTGTGCACCATTTTTGCACTTTTTCTCTGCCTTGATAAAACCAGCAAGTACCATATGTCTTTTTTCTTTTTATTTTTTAATTCATTCTAGGCTTTACAATTTTTACATTATTATTATTATTATTATTATTTACTCTAAACTTTTTTCCTGGCAGGTATTATCTTTTTTTCCCCCTCTAAATTTTTTAAATTTTTTTTTTCCTTCCATGGATGCCGTCTTTATAGTCTAGCAGAAGGGTACATATTCGTGCTCTCTCCTTGCCTTGCTAAAGTCAGTGTATTTGTGGCTTTTTAAAAAAATTTTCTTCTTCTTTCTTTTTTCCCTGGATGCCATCTTTGTATTCCCCTCTGCCTTGCACCAGAGTACCAGTATCTCCAGGAGGGGAGCTTCTCCAGGGAAATATCAGATTCATTAGTCCTTATGTCTGAGGACCAAGTTTTTGTGGGTGCAGCCTAGAAGATGTCTTCTGATGGTCAGCCTCTTGAGGCCAGGGAGACTTGCATTCCTGGGCCCCATAGGACTATAAGAATCAAGAAGACACTTCCTGGTGGACTGTCATCCCCAGGGCATTGCACAGATAGCCAAATGAAACATACCCTCAGTATTTCTGAGAAAGGGGCCTCTTTTCTTGTCTATGAGCTTTGGTCTGGAGGCAGTCTTCTGGTTTGGCATACTTCAAGGAGCTGGAGAAGGTGTTTTAGGGATCAGAGGCTGGGGGATGTAGTCTCTGTGCTCTTCCTCTGCTTCATTCCAGCTCACTGATAGCTTCCAGAAAGAAGTTTATATTCTTGTGTGGTGCCCTAATTTTTGTGGCTGTTGCCAGGGGACACTTCCAGATTGCCTACCTCTGCAGGCCAGCAGGGCTTATGAACACAACACCAAAGAACCGTATATATTTGCATTCTGTACAAAATGCTGCATATGAAACTGGCTTCCAATCAGCCTGAACTAGGTGCTGATTGAAATCCTTCCTTCTGGGACATTAGCCGGGCTTACCACACCCTCAGATACTAATTCAAAATAAGAGGAAACCCACTGGCCTCTTGTGGGGACAAGAAATGGGGATGAGAAACCTACAGCTGACAAATCCTTAGGAGCCTGTGGATAACCTAACAAAGCAAAAGACATGAACTTCAGGTGCACTTTCACAAGTGCCAGTCCTTTGTTGTTAATTGTATATCAACCGTCTTTGCTGATCTCTGCCAAAAACCCAAGTGTTCATCAATTTGTGTAATTCTGAATCTTAGCTCACCAAATATCCACTTCATCAGACCCATTTGGAAACAGAGCGGTCATTTCCAGTGTCTGAATACTGAATTGGCCTACCTAATCACCCATTTCATCATTGATTGGTTACTGGCCTGAAAAATCAGTGGATCTGGGGACCAGGTGTCACCATCGGAAACATGCCTCTATTTTATTTGCCTTTTCACCTGCTGTCATTCTTTACAAAGTAGAGAGGTGCTAGGTCAGTAAGCCCTCCTTAAATGGCTAATAGTCAGCCATCCCAAGCAAATAGTAAGCAACATCTAAGAGACAATTTCCAGAGGTATTCACTATGAAAAATGAGATGAATCATCAGCATTCCACAAATAACCCAGGGCTGAAGCTTCTACTAATGAAAGTCACCTATGTAATATACAAGGTTAAGTATCTCTCACAAGAAGAAATGATAACTCACCTTGTTCAATTTGTAGAAGAACAGAAATGATGATAAGGTCACGAGCTGGTATCATTCTTATGAAACCTCTTTCAAGAAATTAGTTATTATAATAAGGACAAAAGCAAATGGACACAAGTAAGAAAATCAACAGAAAAGAAATGTACTCAAGATATCACCCCCATCTATCCACAGAATTCTAACGTTATTATAATTGAATACACATCACCCTTTTGATTAAAAAGTGGGGTTAATACAACTCCATGGTCTAAAGTTACTTTCAGTTTCATTTGTCCCCAACTCTGGTATCTGTCTGGGTCCATGTAACTCAAAAATAAATGTGTAAGATATCTTTAAAATATTTAAAGATTCGTATTGCAAATTTCAGTTTCCTCTAATGGACAAACAAAGCCAAATATCTTGATATCTACACACTTTCTTAACAGTAATTTTGGGTTCCTAGAAACATGTGTATCATCTGGTGGCTTCTGCATCTCCGTGCTTTGCATGCAGTTAAGACTAGGGATGGAACTGGGGCACCTGGGTGGCTCAGTGGGTTAGGCCTCTGCCTTCGGCTCAGGTCATGATCCCAGGGTCCTGGGATCGAGCCCCACATCGGGCTCTCTGCTCTGCAGGGAGTCTGCTTCCTCCTCTCCCTCTGCTTGCCTCTCTGCCTACTTGTGATCTCTGTCAGATAAATAAAAAAAAAAAATCTTAAAAAAAAAAAAAAAGACTAGGGATGGAACAAAAAGCCTTATCTGGGTCACAATCAGCAGTTGGCTGCCTGTGAGAGAAGGGGTATTATGGTTTCTCATGCAATGTCACAGGGAGCAAAGATGAGGTTGAGTGATATGGCCTCACATCATAGACAAGAGAAGGAAGCCTCACGAAGGATATTGCATATGCCTGACTCTCAACAAACTAGTCTCAGAGTCTCAGCACTAAAAGTTAGGAACCTGGCAGGTATCTTTCAGGGATATGTCAATTAAATAAAACTCTGAAGACTGAAAAAAAAAAACAAAACAGAAATCCTATGTTATGAAGCTAGAGGAAGACTCAAAATGTCCAATGGACTGAATATTTGCATAAGTCTGTAGCATATTTTCTCTTCCCAAGAAAGTATGTGGGGATTTAAATTATTAGAAGTTTATTGATGTATGCAGAATCCCGACCACAGGTGTTACTTTTATGATTCGAATGTCAGAATGATCCATTCCAAGCACCTGGTACAGTCTTGTCACCCAATAGACCTAGTTGATGGGGAGATAGTCATGCCAAGCCCACAAACAATACACTCAGTCAGCTTAGCACTGCTTTCTTTGGCATTTGGAGTTGCCCTTTTCTGACTGTTCAGCCTGCCTTTTAGCCTGGCTATTTCCTTCTGTTTACACAATGTTTCTTCTAGCAAGATGAACATAACTAACAATCAAACTGTATACTATTACTCAACACTTAGACTATTCCTGTCACCTTGGTTGGAATTCTGGGATTCTGTAGCTCTTACTCTGTATTTATTTATTTGCTTGTAAATTATTGACAATTTGTTCAGCCTTCTTTCATTCAAGAAGTATTTATTGACCATTTATTAAGTGAAAATAAATTTTTAGTCCCTAGGTGTATAATGCTAACCTTACGCAAAATAGAAACTGCCCTTATCTTTAGATACTTCAAAGTCTAAAAAATAAAAAAGGAAATAGGAATTAAAAATATTATTAAAAATAAAATACACTGAATAGTAATGATCGGAAAAGTCTCTGGCACTATTACAACATCAGGAAAGATCTCTCAGAAGAGATGATGTTTACACTGTCTTTGAGGAATGAGGATAAAATCTTATTTTTCTATTGTAGATGGTCTGCTCACTTATTGTATACAGATTTTATTGGTTTAGTTCTCACAGGACATTTTTATTTATTTTACCCATAAATTCATTTAGAGTACCTTATAGTTGTATCCCAATTGGATTGGGCAAAATTAAGTCATATCTGATGATCTACAATATAACAACAGAAGAAATATAAATAAAGTACCTATATAGCATCTAGCATAAATGGTCTCCCCAAAACTACCATTTTTGGTATTTGGTTGTTTAAAGAAATTATGGAAATTATTACTTAGTACAAAATCTTATTCACCCTAATTCATGTACATAAAAATATCCTAATTCATATACATAAAAATAGTCCCTCATCTGTTTCTCTCCATTCATGGCATCATCATTTCCTTGCGTGAAGAATACCTCCTCTCAGGGTAGCTTTCCAAACAACAGCATCACTACCAAAACTATATTTCTACTTTCAAAGAGATGAGATTTTAGGAATCTCCTAGAACTTCATCTTCCAGATGCTTTAAACTTAAGTGTAAGTCTTTTAACATTTCAGTAGTCAGAACTTTTCCTTGCACTTTATTAACATTGCTTTTAAGACATAAAAATTCAAGTCAGTGATGATAGTAGCTCCGGGTCACCAAGGAGCCCTGAGGGGGAAGGGCATAGCTATAGGAAGGTAACTGTCCTGTTCAATTCCTGCAGCTGCTGGGGATTCCAGCTTCCATTCCCAGATGCTTTCATTCCTAGTCATGTCTTCCTCTTGCTCGTCCAGCATCTGTGCAAATCGCATGCACTTCCAGGCACCCTGAAATTCACAAACTGATTTCTTCATCATTCAATATTTTGTCAACATGAAAAATATGAACATGGTTGTCAAAATGATAATTAGAAAGCAGGAATATGAGTTGACATTTAAAACTTGTTCACTACAATTTGATACCTTAACTCGTATGCAAACTTTTCACTACAATTCAGTCTAACTTATATGCTTTCAAACTATGACAGAATTCCAGATTCCTCCTTTAATCTCCATCCTGATTTTTAAGTCCCTCTACCCTCTGACTATACTCCTATTTCTCACCCTTAGCTATTATAACTGCCATACCCTGGATATTCATAAAGACATACTTGGAGTCTGTATATTTGCTTGAACCCTAAATTATCTTTCAGGTCTTACTTCTGCTAAGAGGCATATCAACTGATAATATTACACCTTAAGCCTTTCCAAATTTCACTTACATTTTCTAATTTGATAAGAAAAGTTTGACCCAGCTGGGGCTTTTCTTAAAATACCTTAACTAATTACTGTTTCTTAATGTCAGAGAGTGCACATGTAGGTCTTGTTCCTTTCTAATATCTTAGCTTCCATAAAATTTCATTCTCTTCTGATTTATTAAAAACTAAATTTTGCCTCAAAGAATCACTCTTTTAGAAATCTTTTAATTTTTTTCTCCATTGTTAACTATTACTTTTGTTCTTGTCAATGGATTCATTTGGTTGGGCTGATTTTGAAGAAGAATATCAACACCTTTCTTTTCTTTTTGTCATTGTTGTTTGTTGTTGTTTAATCACATTTATTTTGTGAGAATTATGACCAAAACCCAAACCAAAACAAACAAAAACCTCTATATTAGATGGTGCCACTAAATTTATTTACTAGCAAATGACCTGGTCCTAATCACCAGATACAAAGAATGGAACTAATGCCATGGAACAGTGAAGTCATTCAATGTAATAAATGTGTATCTTATACATATTATATATATGTGTATGTAAAATGTGTGTATACATATGAGTAGTGAATAGCTTGAATATTCATATTTGTGTATATACATATACATATGTGTATATACATATATACACATATATACATACATATGTGTATACACATATATATGTATACATTTACATACAAATATTAATATTGAATATTGAAGGCAACCAACAAATATATACACACGTGCAAGTTTATATTTCTAACTATAAGCGACTCTAGTGCAAGAAACTTTTGATATATGATATATTTTAAGCTGATATATGATATACTTTATGCTGAGTTTAAACAAGACTTTTTCATCACTCCAAACTCTATCCTTCTCTCTGAGCTCCCATATCCCCTTTTATTTCATTGTCAAATTTGCCCAGGCATATATCTTACTACTCTAATTTGGTTACATACTCCTGGAAGACAAGAACCTACCGATTCAATTTTAAATGTCCTCATGGTACATCGTATACTGTAAACACTTGATAAAAATCTTGTTAGCACATTTTAGTCCATAGAAATAATAAATATACTTTTAAAATGAAAAACAGACAAATAAAGAAAAACTAGATATATTTCTTAAGTTTTTATTTTATGAGAAAAGAGTGCATTTTTTAAAAGACTGAAACAGCTTTGTCATATTTCATGAATGTTTTATTTAAGTTTCAAAATTCCTATAAATTCTGACCTGAGTTCAGCAAAAAATTTAGGGTGTGAACATGATAAAATAATTGTTCCGCTTACTGAAGACTATTAACATTTCCTGCCAGAGGCCAGAATGAACTGTGAAGAAGCCATGGTCGCTAAGAATGAATTGCGAGGAAGGCACTGCAGGCAATGATCACAGGGACCTGAAAGATCTTCCCCAAAAGAAAAATGTGCATGCGTGATCAGGGGAATGGTAACAATGGCAGAGGCCAGTGTGTGCTTTTGTTTTTTCTTGCCTCTACCATCGTATCAGAGGAAGGAGCCATGGTGACTGCGCCTACTTAAGACTCCAGTGGTGATGAAGACTTTTGCCTTCATGTGACACAATTTTGTTATAAAAAATAGAACTTAAGAAAATAGAACATAATTATATATATTCTGATAAAAAATTAAAACAATTTTAGGTCTGATTTGGTGACCATTTGAAATACTATTTCGCTTCTAAACTTCTCCAAAAATAATTTTTTGTTCATTTGTTTTGAATCCTTCCAGAACTTTACATTAGTCATTTATTTTATTTTATTATTTTTTATAATTTTTTAAAAGATTTTATTTATTTATTTGAGAGAGAGAGCATGAGAGGAGGGGCAGAGGGAGAGGGAGAAACAGATTCCCCAAAGAGCAGGCAGCATGGTGTAGGACTCAATCCCAGGACCCTGAGATCATGACTTAAGCCAAAGGGATGTGCTTAACTGACTGAGCCACCCGGGTATCCCTATATTAATTACTTATACTATCCTCATTATTCATATGTGTGTATATGTGTGTGTGTGTGTGTGTTCTTATGTAAATATAAACACATATATATTATGTATATATAAAGAGATATACAGATCTGAAATGTGAAGTATCACCTTGAATGCTAGTGTTTTACTTTTTGACCATTTGACCCTTTTTCAGTTTAAAAGCTTCTCTTTCTTGTTAACTGACATAGTTATTGGTGAGGACCGTTCAATGAATAGGATCAGGGAAAGAGTGGTTTACAAGTGTTGTCTATTTGAGGGTTCTGCTATCAGGTAAGCCAACTCCTATTCTGTTCTCAGGAATCAGTTCAATTACCTCCTTTTCTGGTCATACACCCTGGGTGTGAGAAGAGCCTCTAACATCCACTTTGGTTGAAAAGAAGGAGACAGAGATTGCAAACGCTGTACCAGCCTTACCTCATGACACCTTCCATGCCTTTCGGGGAGGGGGAAGATTTGTGGCTGTTACTGAGTTTAGAATTTTATTTTCAGAAATAAAAAACTTCTTATAATAAATGAGAGATTCTTTTCTTTTCTCTTTACCCCTCTATTTAAACTGAAAAGTAATCTTAAAAGTTCACTGGTGAGCCTTTGCTCACTGGTGAGACTTGGCTCATGTGATCTGAAAAACAGAATTTTTTAAAGATTTTATTTATTTATTTGACAGACAGAGATCACAAGTAGGCAGAGAGGCAGGCAGAGAGAGAGCAGAGGAAGCAGGCTCTCTGCTGAGCAGAGAGCCTGATGAGGGGCTTGATCCCAGGACCCTGAGATCATGACTGGAGCCGAAGGCAGAGGCTTAACCCACTGAGCCACCCAGGTGCCCCTGAAAACCTGAATTTTTGATCAAAACTTACATATCACAATAAGGAAATAATACATTTATATAATAATATATAACTTATTTGACATAAATATGTAAAAAGTCATTTTTCATAAAATTCAGTGATATATATTTTGGTATACAGAATATGTAGTAATATAGAACAATCATTAAACTGTAATTAACTACCGGTTGCTTCATCTAATAGCTTGGGTCTTCAAATAGTGAAAATAAATCAGTAATATATTAACTAAGTTGTTTCATACTGAAAGATTCCAGAAAACAAAGCTTATCATATGGATGCATCCATGATTCAGTGTTATCATGACAACCTTGCCATCGCAGTGTCGAGGAGGGAACATTTTCCTCCACATTTTTTCTCACTTTTTGATAGTTTAGTGTTACCAGTACAATGGTGTTCCTCAGTGTTATCCTCCTTTCAAAAAAATCTGCAGTTTGACCCCAACCAACTTTACCAGCTCCACTTACCTGACTTCATTTTAGCCACTCACTCTGAATCATAGACCAGTTTCTATGGATGTGATCATAACCTCTCTGCTGAATGCAATTTTAATAGGATAATTAAGGTAACATAAAAAGATATAAATAAATTCTATTTTTCAAGTTATTTTTGCCATCATTTATAATCTGTATAAAATAACAAGGTAATAATGTAATCCCATCTCATGCCCCTCTATCCAACAATTAGCTTTATAAATATTAGGCTTTGACACTTTTCCCAAAATATTTCTAGAATAAATTTTTGGAAAATAATAAAAATCAATGATTTTAGTGAAGTGTCAATCATTTAAATGAATGTAACTCATCTAAAGAAACATGTATTTCAGATGAATCTGCAGGATCTGCTTTTTATCACCTTTTCAAGTCTGACTAGCTTTTACTTTCCTCAGTACAACATTTCAGTTCTGGTGAAGAAAGGGACTCATTGTTTTAAAGACATTGTGTTTTTCATGAATAAGTTCATTACACATTTTGAAGTAGGGTAAAAGTATTAAGTGGAATGCTCATGATTGCCTAATCATCTTAATTATGTGACTATTCTTTTGGTGCAGCTCCATCAAAATACTTGTTGAAGATCTCCATTTACTGCCCCCATCACTCCGTTTCTGTGTGCTCATGGGAAAGTTCTTATTAAAACTAATTTGTTTTATGCACTGACAATCATGTTTAAAAGTCAGCAGGAAATATAAATCATCCAATTATTCCTATTGAGGAAACAGCATGTAAGTGTTGATAGATTTAGAATGATGATTTGTGCAGCTTTGCATCACTATGCAGTTGTGAGGGCTTTGATGACTTGATTCCCATTTGAATCCACCGTTCTCCCCTTTGTTCTTAGATTACTTATTCTAACACATTCCAAAGTACACGGGATGGTGGGTAGAAAATACAGGAAGAAAAAACAGACCTTGTAGAAATGTATCTGCTGTTGAAACAGATGCCATTTATTAATCTGGAGTAATTATCACTGTCTTCTTCTTCTTTTTTTTTTTTTTTTTTTTTGACAGACAGATCAGAAGTAGGCAGAGAGGCAGACAGAGAGAGAGGAGGAAGCAGGCTCCCTGCTGAGCAGAAAGCCCGATGTGGGGCTCAATCCCAGGACCCCGGGACCATGACCCGAGCTGAAGGCAGAGGCTTTAACCCACTGAGCCACCCAGGCGTCTCTCACTGTCTTTTTAAAATCAGTGTCAACTAAGCCACTTTCTGTGTCAGAATTCTCACTAATCAGAATTTTTAGAGATGTTACAGTACACAAAATAATGATCATCCCCTTAATTGAAATAGCCAGAAACCAAAAACCGTACTTCTCCACCCTCTGACACAAACATAGGGGTAAAACTGCTCATTAAAAATTGGGGGAAGTGGGTGAAAATCGGTGTCATTCTCTGAAAAGTTGAAAACTCAAATGTGGTACACAACTTAGAGACGTTTAATAAAGCACCATCGAAAACAGTGCAGCTGTTGCTTTGAAATGCAACATTATTTTCTGTGCTGTCTTAATGTTAGTCTTTGATGATAAATAAAGAAAACAGCCAATTTAAAACTCAGGGATGTCCTTCGAGAACAGAGAAAGCTGAGTGGCACACTGAGAGCAAATTAGAGGAGAGTAAATGTCACTGTAATATTCCACATGGTTTAGAGAACATTCTCAATACCTCTGTACTATTCCTGTTGAGAGCAGGGGTTAAACTGACCCAAAATTCTACCAAAGGAGTAAGGCACAACACATTTACTTCTTAAAAAACTATACTCTATGATCTAGGTTTATTCAAAGCTATGGACTATAAAAGAAGAATGTTTCTATTCACCGGCTAAATTCTGCCCTTAAGAAAGCAGAGACAGATTCAGTATAGATCTTACTTGAATATTGGCATACAGATTCAGACTATTCATAGACTGAGACAAGAAAGCTCCCTCTACAAGGTTTTCGGAGTGTCTCACTCTGTCCCTATTCTGGCCATGATCCTTGCTTATCACAGAATTGGCAGACCATGAACCCAAGAGGGTATGGCCACTCAGAGCCTACATGCTTCCCTTTCTTGTTCCAGTACCCAGGACTTTGCATGTCTTTTCTAAACAACCTTATGCCTTCTTTAGTTAATTAGGTGGGCATCCTCCCCAGCTCCATCCTTTCAAGGGCACATCATGTACGTTGAGGTCATACACCTGCAAGGGTGGTTAAGGGATGTTTGTTTCTCTGAAGTTGGGGCCGAGCCTTGAATACATGAACTAGAGAATTTACATGGGCTCATGAAACACCCTTCACAGTGCATGGATGCAAAGTAGTAAGGAAAGAGAGGTGGCACCTCGAGCCTAAGATTGGGGGCCAGCTCACATTTTCCATGTGCATATCTACTTAAACTTGCACTTTGGTTTTGAGATTGCTATTGACACATATTTATCAGTATGAGATGATCATTAATTTTTAATAGCTTCTTACTTTGATTTATAACTTCAAATAATTTAAACTTATAGTATGTGGACCCCATTTATAATTTTTCTTCTGGACCTACAGATGTGAACATTGACTCTTAGGGGCTATTGAATATTCCCTCTACCTCGATTTCAAAAACAATTCTCTTTATAGTCCTCGCATATATTTTAAATATAAGTTCCTTTCTCTTCCTCCTCATACAGAGTACTACCTCAAAATATTGTTTTTGAAACTACATGCTATCACTCCCCTTTTTACATATAAACAATATGATTATTAACATTTTCTTAAAATATTATTTTCAAGCAGATTGGGAAAAGTGATTATTACTATGGGTCACATTCCATTCCTGTCCTATCCCAGCTGTTCTCAGTTAAAGGCTAGCATGATCCCTAAAGTCAGACTCCTCCATCAAGTTAAGACATCAGTTATCAATGGCTTACATTTTTTTTTTTCATTTCCTGTCAGTCCATAGTTAACCATATTATTTGTTAAAATACTTTATTTTAAAATATAAATCCAGGTGTGCCTAGGTGGCTCAGTGGGTTAAGCTTTTGCCCTCCACTCATGTCATGATCTCGGGGTCCTAGAATCAAGCTCTGCTCAGTGGAAAGCCTGTTTCCCCTTTTCTCCCTGTCTGTTCTCTGCCTACTTATGATCTCTCTCTCTCTCTCTCTCTGTCAAATAAATAAATTAAATCTTTAAAATAAAATAAAATCTAAATCCAAATGCCTTTTTTCTATCCATATCCTACCTATTTTGTTACCATCGGGGTACATTAGAACTTACTATCTGGAAGGTTCTAGAAATCATGTTCATGTTCTGTGACCTGATTTGATTTCTGAGCCCTTAGGTGCTCACCATGCCTGCCTGGTTCTGCCAAAGTAACTAGGATTCTGGCTTGTCTAATTTCCTGATGTTTTAATTGTCTTCTCACATTGTTTCACTACCTAAAATATAAATCACTTCATTAGACTTGTACATTTTCTCATACTTTGGGTCCTCTGGAAATAAAAGCTGAAAAACAGTTTGAGGAGTAAGATGTTTATTAGGGATCAGATACTTGCAATAATCTTAAAAGATGATTAAGAAATTGGCAAATGGGAAAATATTTGTAGATTAACGAAACAAGTTATGTAAATGTGGCATAAAGAAAACTGTCATAAATGGAAAATAGATCATTATTTAATGTTGGTGATATATAATATATAATAGCGACATGTGGTAAAAAATGTTAAAGAGTGAAAAGAAACTAAGCCTGATGATATAAGCATTTATTGAGTTCTTTCTATGTGTTAATTATTGTTTTAAGGGCTTCACATGTAATTTAAAACAGTACTACTATAGGGAAAATGAGATAATGTATGTAAGTTTTATATTTCTGGGCAACTAGTCTATTTTATTAATCTACAAAATTTTAAGGTTTTATTTTATTTACTTGACAGAGAGAGATACAGTGAGAAAGGGAACACAAACAGGGGGATTGGGAGAGGGAGAAGCAGGGTCCCCATTGAGCAGGGAGTTCAGTGTGGGGCTCCATCTACAGACATTGGGATCATGACTTGAGCTGAAGGCAGATGCTTAATGACTGAGCCACCCAGGCACCCCAACTGGGTAAGTATTCTATCCAAGAATACTTATTAAAAGCTTCGAACATCAAGTGAAAGAGGACTAAGTGAAAGAACAGAAATATGAATACATACAAAATTCTATCCTCATCCTCATAAATTTCATAATTCATACTTTATGATTGAAACAGAAAAATTAAAACCATGTGATACTCAAGAAAATGATATTGGGGGGGGTAAGGTAAAGGCACACAAAACAATGTGTGGTTTCTGCACTTCATGCAAAGTAGTAAAATGCTGTTGCAGTAGATTGTTACATTATATGCATATAATATAATACCCAGAGCAAAAACAAACAAACAAAAAAACTTCAAGGCACACATTCACAAATACTATAAATACATTAAGCTGTAACTTGAAAGTATTCTAATAAACTACAGGAAGGCAAGAAATAAAAACCAGAGGAATAAGAACCAGAGGAATGAAACTGAAAACAAATGATAAATGGCATACTTAGAGGCTAACATATCACTAATTATCTTAAATGTAAATGGTGTAAATACATCAACCAAAAGACAGAGATTGTGAGAATACAAAACAAAGAGTAGGGGACAATTTTATATTGCTTAGAAGAAACTCATTTCAAATTCAATGACATAAATAGGTTGAAAGCATAATATGGGGAAAACACACCATGCAAACATTACCCCTAGAATAGTAGGTGCAGCAATATTTAATATCTGATTAAATAAAACAGAGAAAAAAGAAAATGACTAGAGAAAAAAATTACTCAACAATAAAAGGATCAATTAACCAAGAAAATATAATGATCCTAAATGTTTACACATCTAACGACAGAGTCTCAAAATAGGAGTGGCAAAATCTGATGGAGGTAGTAAAAATAATAATAATAATAATAATAATAATAATAATAATCCACAATTATGGCTGGGGAATTTAAAACCTCCTTAACAACTGAAAAAAGAGGAAAACAGCAGGAATATAGAAAAATTGGACAGCAAAATCAGAAAATTGAATCCACTTTAAGTATATAGAATCCTAGTTCCAAAAAACAGAATATACTTTTTTCCTTTTTTTTTTAGTACTCATGGAACATTCCCTAAGTAAACCATGTCCTGGGCTGTGAAAGAAACTTCAACAAATTTAAAAGTATTTGAATCATACAGAGTGTGTTCTCTGATCATAATGGGATCAAAAAGTCAATAAAAGAAAGAAAGAAAACAGGAATTTTCTAAACATGTTGGAGTGAACACAGTTCTAAACAAATCCATGAGTAAAAAGTCTCAAAGGAAATAAAATATCTATAAAATTGAAAGCACAACACATTAAAATATACAGCATATAGCAAAATTATTTCTGAGAAAGAAATAAAGAAATATGTAGCATAAAATACTTCAAATGAAAATGAAAAAAAAAATTTAAATTAATAACCTAAGCTTACACCCAAGGAAACTAATGAAAGAAGCATAAAATGAAACCAAAGCAAAGCAGAATAAGGGAAATAATAAAGATAAGAGCAGAAATCAATGTAATTAAAAATAGACAAACAATAGCAAAACTAATTAACAAAAGTTGTTTCTTCAAAAATTAAAAAAAAAAATTATAAGCCTCTAGGGAGACTGAAAAAAAAAAAAAGGAGAGGACACTACTGCACAAGTTACCAATATCAGGATTAATTTCAGGAATCTACAGGTTCTGAAGCCACCAGAAGAAAAATAAGGGAATGAAACTGATGTAATTAAAAGAATGTTTACCACAATTAACTGTTTTATTCCAGAATTATGAAGATGAATCAACATTTAAACATCAATATATTCAATTAATAATATCAGTAAGCTAAAGAACAAAAGCCATATAATTGAGTAAAAGCATTTAGCAAAATTTAAAACACATTACAAAAAATATTTTTAGGATTTTTTACTATACTGTTGTAGGGAAATATCCTTAACTTGATAAAGAGCTTCTAAAATAAGCTATAGCTTATATTAAACTTAATGAATGACTGAATGTTTTTCCTTTAAGATCAAGAACAAGGCAAAGATATTTGCTTTCACCACTCATTATTATTATTATTATTATTATTATTATTATTTTCAATTAACCAGCATATAGTACATAATTAGTTTTTGACATAGTGGTCAGTGATTCATTAGTTGTGTATAACCCCCAGTCCTCATCACATCATGTGCCCTCATTAATACCTATCACCAGGTTACATAATCCTTTCAACCCCTCCCTTCTGTGACCCTCAGTTTGGCTCCTGGAGTCAAGAGTCTTTCAAGTTTGTCTCCCTCTCTGCTTTCATCAATTTTCCCTCCCTTCCCCTGGGGTCCTCTATGCTATTCCTTGTGTTCCATATAGGTGTGAGACCATATGATAATTGCCTTTCTCTGCTTGACTTATTTCACTTAGCATAATTCTCTCCAGTTCCACCCATGTTGATGCAAATGGTGGGTATTCATCCTTTCTAATGGCTGAGTAATATTCCATTGTATACATGAATCACATCTTTTTTATCCATTCATCTGTTGAAGACATCTTGGCTCCTTCCACAGTTTGGCTATTGTGGACATTACTGCTACAAACATTGGGGTGCAAGTGTCTGTTCTTTTCACTATATCTGTTTCTTTGAGGTAAATACCTAGCAGTGCAATTGCTAGGTCATGGGGTAGCTCTATTTTAATGTCTTGAGAAACTTACAGACTGGTCTCTAGAATATCTATACCAGCTTGTATTCCCACCAAGAGTGTAAGAGGATTCCCCTTTCTTCACATCCTCGTCAACACTTGTTTCCTATCTTATTAATTTTTGTTGTATCTTATTGTGGTTTTTATTTGTACTTCCCTGATGGCTTGTGACATTGAATATTTTTTTCATGTGTCTGTTAGCCATTTGTATGCCTGCTTTGGAGAAGTGTCTGTTCATGCCTTCTGCCCATCTATGGACTGGGTTATTTGTGCTCTCATCACTCTTATTTACATAATCCTGGAAGTTCTACCCACTATAATAAGGCAAGAAGAGGAAATAGAAGACATAGTGATTAGAAAGGATTAAACCATCTCTGCTTCGATGGCATAATTATGTAAAAATCCAAAGAACTGTAAGACAAACAAAAATCTCCTAAAATAATAAATGGGCTAAGAAAGCTTGCAGGATACAAGGTCAACACACTATGATTTACTGCATTTCTTCTTAGTAACAATGAACAGATGAAAACTGAAATTAAAACACAAAACTATTTACAATCACTCTAGAGAAATTAAATATGTATTTACTTAACAAAATATGTATAGAATCTATATGCTGAAAATTAGAAATGCCAGTGAAAGAAACCAAAGGAAACCTGAACAGAAAAACAGTGTGGTCATGAATGGAAAAAACCCACAGTAACAACAACAACAAAAAAGTCAATTCTCTCAAAGCCACTATATGATTTAGAGTAATCCCTGTCAATATCCTACACAGATTATTTGAAGACATAGAAAATTTTATTCTGAAATCCCTGTTCTTTATTCTTATTTCCAAAAAGCTGCCTGCAGTAGAAGACTCACGGTAATGTGCTATTGATGGTGTGACCCTAGAGCCCGTCTCTAAATAAACAAGTTCAAGGATGTTTCTCTTTGAAAGTTTTCTCTTTCCTTGACATTTGCATATAAACGCAAAAGAAAATTTTATTCTTATATGGAAAGACAAAGGCCTTAGAATATGTAAAACTATATTGATAAAGAAGATGAAGTGTATAGAATAACTCTACATAATATTAAGGCTTATTAGAAAGCTATAATAACCAAATGGTTATGATATTACCATAGGAATAGATACATATATCAATAAAGCAGAATAGAGAATCCAGAGATAGGCCTACAAAAATATATGAAATTGTTCTTTGATAGAGGTCCAAAAGCAATCCAAAGAAGGAAGGATAGACTTTCCTTCATATGATGCTGGAGTAATTGGATGTTCACAGACAAAAAATTTAAGGTTGATTTAAATGTCATGCCTTATCCAAAAATCTTAGATCACAGATTTAAGCTGAAAATTTAAAAACATAGGGCACCATCTTTAGAGTCTAGAGCTAGGCAAAAGATTATTAGACATGACATGAAAAACATTGTCTATAAAACAGAAAAATTCATAAATTGCATATTATCAAAATTAAAACTTTGTTATTAAAATAATGATAAATTGACATGCAATAGTAAGAAATAACAGCATAATCTTATTCACACCTTACTTACATCACTTTGTAAAACTCTAGTAGAGTACTACAACCAAAGTACCAAAGTATTGTCATTTATACAATCCAACAATGTATTTTTTAAAATTTCTTTAGTTTGTCTTGTACTCATTTGTGAGTGTGTATGCATGCAGCATGTTTTAGGACTAGTATTCTCTGGAATATATTTTTGCAAGGGCTGGTTTAAGTCAGAGTTGACCAGAATAATTTCTAAGGTAGCTTTACTATATAAAAATATTTCAATTATCCAAGAAACTGCCATTACCCCTTACTAGTCACATAAAATATTTGTAGTCATTCTTTTTTGTTTTATGAAGATCTAAAGAAAGAAATACAAGTTTTCCTCAATTAAGAAATCATGTACCAGAAATTCTGTAAGTATATTTTAATTTGTTTTTCCTTTAATTAAATAGATATTATAGTTGGTTGGCTTTTTGATATGATAATATGTGGGCCAGCAATTAAATCCAAATACAATCTAATTTTTGACACAATCCAAAATAAGAGAAACTCACAGTAATCTATGTACGAGGCATTATTTTTGTACTTCAGCATGCTTTTATATTTTTATTTAAATTGGATAATTCATGATATTGAAATGCCTTTGTGATCTGGAGCAATCCACTAAAACCATGAATCCCTAAGGTCATCTTGTTCTGAGCACATTGTTATTTATTCCTATTTCACTGCAGTGATTTGACTTAGCATAATGCTGATCTGACTCTATTTTTGACACTGAATTTTATTGCAGGCATGTGTCAGCTTATTCCTGAAGTGGTTATACATAAGCCCATCTCAAATATTCACTGTCCTATTTTGTGGTCTTTTTTCAGGCAACGCTTCCATTGAGAGCAATGGCCCTGACTTAGCTCTTTAGGTGTCTCACCAATCAGGATACAAGTTATATTTCTGGTGGAATGAACTATTCAAGCAAATATATTCCCATGAAGTTTCATTAATATTCAGTCCTGCTGCAGATGAGAGGCTTCTCTTAAGTAAGCACATTAATCTTATCTTTTCTTACAAGGACCCTTTACTTAGTGACCTAAGCCAGAGGCCTTCATGTGGCTTTCTCAGTTTCAGGGCTCAAAAGTTGCAATGCATAGACAAAGAGTTATTTCCCCCTCAAAATCCAGCGCTCTCATTGCTTCTTTATCCCTGAATGTTCAATCATCATTCGGGTGCAACTTAACATTGTTTTAGGCACAGAATTTAGGGACAAATATGTAACTTGTGTTCAAAGTTGATGTTTATCTTTGTTCTCAAAGAAGTAATAAATTCCTCATTAGCCTTTCTGGGAAATTCAGAAATTCAGGATTTCTTCTGGAAGTTACCTTCTATATTGATTTATAAAGAAATATGAATGAAAGTTTCTATTAAATTCATTATTTTATTACCCCCATTATTTCCCTATTCTTCACAACTCAATATCTACTAACTTTTCTTCTCTTTTAAAACATAATCAATATTAATAAATCAGAATATTTGTTCTTACATCAAATAAAAATAGCTAGGTGAACTATCATCAAATCTTCACAATACCCTCAGATGATATGTTAGTAATTGGTTCTTGCAGTATGTACAAAATTTACCTTGGGATTTTTTGGGCAACACATCCAAGTATAGGTAATAATTGTCTATATTGAAATTGAGATAAAATGTGAGCCTATGTGGCTTTGTATTGATGAAATAGGCTACATATTAAGGCTATTAGAAAGAAAGTGTAGCAAAAATATATATATATATATATAAAAACACAAGAGCAGATGTCCTAAATTTCAGACATTAATCTGTCAATGAGCTATTTTTTTCCCCAGGTAAATAACTCTAGACTGATTTTTCTAGAGTGAATACCAGTGAGGTTTTGTGTTATTATTCTCTCAACTTACAGACACCTGCATGCACCTATCATGTCTACTAGGTTCTTCATGTTTACAACACACTCCTGTTTTGATTTGCCTTAACAATCGCAACAGTGTAGAGTAATGTATGTATTATCACCCCTATTTTTAAAATGAGGAAATGTAATATTCTGTCACTATCACATACCAGCTCAAATCAGAGAGGCAATCTAGCATCATGTATCACCCATAGTTTTCATATATTTTTCTCATTCCTGATTTCTTATAAGTATACACTTAATTATTTTTTTCCTCTGAAACCTTCTTTCTCCATCTTATCACTTAAATTAGAAGAGTACAGGAATAATGGATTCTTCTAGCAGTGTTTGAAAAAGGCAGACATTCCAAGATAGGAAAAATCAGAATACAGTTATGTATGAAAACACAGGGTAGAACTATTATGCTAAGTAAAATGAGTCAGTCAGAGAAAGACAAATATCATAAGATCTCATTCATAAGTAGAATTTAAGATAGAAAACAGACAAACATATGGGAAAGGGAAAAAGAAAAAATGGAGAGACGGAAACAATCCATTAAAGACTCAGAGATAGAGAATAAATTAAACTAAAGGGTGGATGGAGAGGGGGAGGGGATAAAGGGGTGATGGGGATTAAGGAGGGCCCTTGTGATGAGCACTGGGTATTGGAAGAAAGTGATGACTCACTGATTCTACTCCAGAAACTGATATTGCACCAAAAAATGTTAATTAACAAAATTAAAAACAAAGACAAAAGTTAGGTGTTAGGTGTTGATTTGATGAAAAAGACCAGGAATTTCAATGAAAAGTGAAAAAATAGCAGAAAGTGAGGAATTTCAAGTAAACTGGAAAACTCCATGAGGAAGAGAGAAGATTTTAAAGCCAGAGAGAAAACAGACCAGCTAAGATCATGTACTGGTCATTTACCTATTGTCTTAGCTTTAAAGTCACACTTTAAGTACATTTGCAGACACTCTGTGATACTGTTAACACTGAACCAACAATGATTCTTTTTTGTGAGATGACACCTCATAGATTCAGCCAGTAGAAGGCATTGACTGAAAAGATGAAAAAGGCAAAACAAAGAAGGGGTTTTTATCTCTCAAAAACCCGGCTGCTCTTTTCAGGAAATACAAATATAAAAATAAAATTCTTGAAATATATTTAATTTTTTATCAATTACTATAGCTCTATTTCTAGACATTTGTAAGTCATGTTTGTCCTTATCTCAGATTGAGAATTTTACCCCTTTTCCAAGCATGTCGGTGAGATAATTGGAATTTACAAATTAGTCCAAAGCCACCCATTTGGCTATTAGTCTTAATATATTGCTTAAATGTACAGGCATAGTACAGTATTACCAGAAAACAGACTTCTTATGCTGCTTGTTAGCAGGTGTATGCTTGTGTTTGTGTCTCCTCATGCATCTAATTTTGTAAAATCATATATAATCCAAGTAGGGGTGCATTATAAAAATTACACACATAAAATTTCGAATATAAAAATAAACCTTACAGCAAACCTTTTTAAAGTTCTTTATCATGACATTTTGCTAATATTAAAGTCTTTGCTATAGTGATGCTAAAATTGCACTCCATGCTCCCAAAAAATTGAGTCAAATGCTCTTAAGTAATTAATTTTATCATATTCTGAAACATCAAGATTTCAACAATTTAAAAACCATTTGTTGGCATGGAAACATGAACTTAATTAAAACTGGATTAAACTAATTAACCTGAAACATATTGTACTACTGGGTGTTTGATTTAGAATACATTGGAAGAAAAAGGACTTTTTTCATAATCATTTTAGGTCTTTTATCTAATGGAAGTGGTTAGGTTTTATAATGGACCTATACATACACTAATGTGTCAAATGACTGTTTTCATGGGGAGAAGTTGGTTATGAGGAGGATTTCCATAATTAAAATGCCAATTTTCTTGTAGGAATGCAGACAGCAGACATTTTATAGATATTATTTATTGTCTTTGCTTAACCATGATAACCAGAAATTTTAAGAAAAATAACCATGGCATTATCCTTTATTTTATCTTTTGTATTTCTTCCCAAGGGACTAAGATTTGTGTCACATTGATGAAGGACATTACAGCATGATGAAACAAAAAATGAAACATGAGTTAGAGTAGGACAGCCAAAAACTTTATTGTAATGATACAATAATTTCTGTATTTTAAGAAAGATTTTTTTTTTTTTTTTTGCAGAAAAGAAACCCATAAGTGCATAGATGGTATTCACTGAATACATTTTAGATAACTTTATAGTTTTTAAATTAAAAGTTTGTTTTGGAGGCCTTTGTATTCATTTTATACATAGTATTTATTGTGTAGTAAGCTCAACCTTGGACTATTTAAATAGATCCATTGGAGATAGATTGGAGATGCTTTGTTGTCTGCCAACCATATGCACATTATCCATTCTTTCAGTAAAAACAGCTAATTCTATTCTAGCTCTAAGGTTTCAGTGGAGTCTTTGTAATAAGTTCACTTGGCTAGACTGAACTACATTTCCCAGAATTCTCTTTATTGGATCTTCCTAGTTAGATCAGCCACATGGAAAATTCTTGGGAGATTTGGAAGGGAGAAATGAAGCAGCAGCCATTGTACAGCTCACTCATATTGCTGTTGATCTGCTCACTTATGTCTTCAGGTTGAAACAGCATTAAGTTTGCAACTGCTCAAACTTTTCCTCGATTCTTTTACAGTTTCTCTGACTCCTGGGCCACTTTGTGTGTTTGTGTGTGTGTGTGTGTGTGCTCATCACAGTGAAGAAGACCTCTGGCTTCTACAAGACACCCATACACCAAATGTGTTGGATCCCTTGCTATGCATACAAGTGGGCACACTGTAGAAAAGTACTTCCACCAGGTGCTTATCCTGTGATCTGACATCACAAGAACAGCAAAAGTCTAAGGTCAAAAAGACAGATAATAGAGGTTGGGGGGCTGGGGCTGTTGCTGCTGTGTTTTTGCTTTCCTTTGTATTAGGGGTCTGATTATGGAGGCAGTTTGTCCATTTCACCATCAATGGCACAATATCCTTCCCTTTGCTCTCACTTTTCAGGGAGTCCACCTTTTAGTATCTCAATCAGGCTGTGTTGCAAGTGCTCAGAACTTAATCTGCTGGTAGCTTGAGGCCCTGACCCCACCTCAGCTTTGCATAATGGCAAGCTAAGTTTCCAACTAATTATCCTGCCCTCCCACCTTGTCTGCCACCCCTCAACAAATGGAACACACCAGCCAAGTTTGGGAGGTGTCCCTGTACATACACTGCAGGCCACAAGTAACT
Organism: Mustela nigripes; assembly: GCF_022355385.1. Lineage (NCBI taxonomy): Eukaryota > Metazoa > Chordata > Mammalia > Carnivora > Mustelidae > Mustela > Mustela nigripes. The sequence continues at coordinate 225,029,396 of NC_081557.1, read as the reverse complement.
GATATAGAAGCCATCCTTCCCACAGAGAGGTCAGTAGCCAACTAGGGACTTCTCCCATGGATACCTCTTGCTTAGTGTGCAACTTGACAGCTCCCCCTACTTGGAGACCAAGGAAAGAGGCAGCCACTCCATTATGGTAGGTGGCAGGTTTGATAAGCACAGAAACTTACACACCAAGCTTGTCTTGGGGGCTGAAAGCTCTGTGGACTTCCATGTCTACCTGCCAGAATCAGCACAGTCTGCATAGAGACTTTATGTGGGTTCAGCCAGAGCCACTCGCAGCATCTAGAGGACCTGAACATCACCATGCTCTCTCAAGTTCCTATGGCTCTTTCAAATGTGGCTCCCCCTGGGGAATGGTGAGCAGAACACATCCCAATGATAGGAGAGACAGGAAGAGCCTCTGATTGCCCAGGTCCAGCTCCTGGGTCAGTTGCAGGTCACATCCTCTCAATGACCTCTAACAAAACCCCAGAGGAGAGAAGAACAGACTTAGGATTTAGTCTTTCCTCTTGGGCTCTTGCTTTGTATTGTGTGCTCTAGCTTGCTCTGTACATCCATTTGGCCTTCCTCATTGCTCGCCTTCTAATTGCAAACTCATCATCCTCAGATATGACAACAACAACTTTACAGCCTAACCCACTCCAACAATTGTGCAAAGCCAAATCCCAAATCCCTGGTATATTAGAGATTATTAGTTATGCAGTTATGTTTCCTTGATTGAACCTCAAATGATTTAGGAACACTTGTATCCCAGGCTATAGTCAATAAGCACAGTAGTTTTGCTAGTTTCTGTGGCTATTTCCTCAGTAACTGGTGCTTGACTCAATTTTGTTCAGTTTCATTCTGATAACTCATGCATTAATTCTCTTTCCCCTCTTTTCTTGTTTTACTATTAATGCAACTGAAAGACTTCAATAGCTTACTTCATATCTCATACATTTCCTTGAGGTGGTATTATTATCCCCATTATACCCCTGAGGTATGCAGTAATTGAGGCTTGGATAAAGTAAGTAGTTTATCCAAGGTCGCATAACCTGTTCCAGTAGGAGTTTGATTTTAACACAGGTCTTTAATTTCAAAGCCAGTTGTATTTAGCATGATTAATTAAGAGATAGACATGTAATTATCATAATCCATTGCTTTCAGGAAGCTCTTCTATAAATATAATGGTAGCCATAATTAAATGTAATTTGGGAAATTGTTGAACATTTTTAAAAAGCAACTATATTATTTTTTTTAAGATTTTATTTATTTATTTGACAGAGAAAGAGAGAGCGCATAAGCAGGGGTGTGGCAGGCAGAGGGAAAGGAGAAGAAGGCTCCCCATTGAGCAAAGACCCCAACATGGGGCTCATTCTAGAACTCTGGGATCAAGACCTGAGCTGAAGGCAGATGCTTAACCTACTGAGCTACCCAGATGCACCCAAAAGCAACTGTATTCTATAGATTACTTCCTTCTGTGTTAGGCTCTTAGATGATATTAAGCAATTTTTAGTTTAAGACATAAATTCTGGCCACATTCTTTGATTTGAGATTGGCCATTTTGTTTTTTCTTTCTGCCTCACAGCCTATTGATGCTTTGAGGTAATAATGGCTTATTTGAGTTTTCATCAGATGAAGTGAATTGGCCGATTGTGTTTTGGCATTGGAGAAAAATACCCTCAGAGATCCTTTAAGTCATATTGGTCTTATTTATAGAATTTGATCCATGTTTTTATTTCCATAATGTTATATGAACATTTAGTTTCATATTAAAATATCATTTACACATAATTTCCTTACACCAGAGAGTCTATTTAAATTTGCATCAAATTTTATAGTAAATGCAAAGTGCATCCCTCAGGACCTACTGGGAAGTAAGTGGAGTGGTGCATCTATGTGTTTCAGGGTGGATTTAAGAGAAGGGCTACAAAATTTTAGAGAAGAGTGATCATTAGTAATATGTAATAAGTGTTGTGTAATTTCAAAGGCCATTCATTCTTTTTTATTTTAATGGCAACTTATTCACAACTGGCATTGTAAAAGGTATCTTAAATGCAGAGAAAGTGAAAGCTTGCTGTTGAGTTCACAGATTCGGAGGAGAAAGAAAACACAGCAAACACAAATAATAGTGGTCTTTTCAGAGCATTCTTAGACCACAGGTTGTTTAACTGGGCTTATGTTAATGAAGTACTGGAGAAAATGTCTTGCTGAGAAAATTATGCTGAGCTATAAAGGTTGGATAGGAACTAACCATACAAAAAAAAGAGATGAGCAAAAACAATTCCAAGGAGCACCTGGGTGGCTCAGTGGGTTAAAGCCTCTTCCTTTGGCTCAGGTCATGATCCCAGGATCCTGGGATCAATCCCCCATCGGGCTTTCTGCTCAGCAGGGAGCCTGCTTCCTCCTCTATCTCTCTGCCTGCCTCTCTGCCTATGTGTGATCTCGGTCTATCAAATAATTAAATAAAAATCTTTAAAAACAAAACAATTCCAAGTAGATGAAATAACATGTAAAAGTTCAAAGGTGTAGGAATGATAGGTAGGGAATGGGGGAGAAAGATAATGTGTTTGGAAAGTTATTAAATATATTCTAAAAATTTAATCAATCAATTAATTAATTAATTTGAGAGGGAATGGAGGGGAGGGGGAGGGAGAGGGAGAGAGAGAATCTTAAGCAGACTCTACACAGAGCTTGATCCCACAACCCTGAGATCATGACTTGAGCAGAAATCAAGAATCAAATGCTTAACTTACTGAGCCACCCAGGCACCCCTGAAAAGTTATTATAAAGAAAGAGAGGAACCAAATAATACAATATGTATCTTAAATCTATTTCAGCTGGAGAAGGTCATTGAGGCACTTTAAAGATGTGAGTGACAAAAATCAGAGATACCACCAAAGAGAAAGAGAAAGGAGAAAGAGAGAGGATGAATTGAGGGAGAAAGAGAAGTAGGCTCCACGTGGGCAGGGAGCCTTATGTGGAGACTCCACCCCAGGGTCCCGGGATCCCGACCTGAGAAAAAGGCAGACACTTTTAACCCACTGAGCCACCCGAGTGCCCCAGGAAAGCTTTTTTTTTTTTTTTCCCTCCTTTTTCCTGGTATAAGGGACAGTGTGATAAAGGTACAGAGATGGAAAAAAAAAACAAAAAACAAAAAACAAAAAAACAGATCATGCTCAGGAAAGAAGAAACATTTTATATGGTTAGTGCATTAAGAAAATAAAGAGAGTAGTGAGAGATATATGTTATAAAATGTAAGAAGAAAAGTGGAAGAAGTCACTGAATATAGGCTGAGTAATTTGAACTTTGGAGTATTTCAAGTGATAGTAGTTCTGTTCTGCTTATTGGCACAGGGGTTGTATTTATTATCAATCTCATTATTATTTCTAATATAAACTTGTTGAGAATATACTATGTGCAAGGTGGTACAGGCAGGTCATTTATCCTAAGTACCATAATCTAGTTTTTGAGTCAAGAGAGAAATTTTTAAGACTAATCATGATATAATGGTTTGCAGCAGCTCCACACAATTAGATAGTTTCTTAAAGAATTACAGCAATGCTGCCACTAAAAGTGATTAATTCAAGTCTGAAATATTGACCATTTACATCATCAAAGCATAAACAACTATATTTGCTTTCCTTCCCTGTGGCCATGACTGTGTGATCCATTAGAATCGCTTATGACATTTTATTGTATTTCTTTTCAGTTGCTTCAGAAACCCAGCTTTTAGGTAATTACATAAGCCCTGTTGTGGGGGAGATTATTGTCAAAGATGAATAAAATTACTGAGGTGACTATATCCAGAATTTTCTAATATCACACATAAATCTCCATTTCTTTACTTGCCCACATAGTTTGGTTTGGTGAAATTCAGTTGCAGATTGTTTAAAAATGTGCTCTAGCATTGTGTAGAAATAACCTTACAGATGTTAATTTTCAGAAGATATATTTATATGTGAATGAATGAATCACGATATATAAAATACATAATATATTCTTAGTCATTTATTTACATATACTCATACAATGCACTGGGAATCCAGCAATGAACAAGGAAGACAAAAATCCATGCTGTCATGGTGTTTAGATTTTAGTGGAAGAGAAGACAGATGATTAATCCACAAACTATATATGTATATTAATACATGTGTGACTGCCTATCTAAATATCTCTATATCTATATATCTGTTTCTATCATCTATCTCTATTGGGGCTTGCAAGAGAATGAGAACCAGTAGGCTATAAGGATACTTATTATAAGGATTTGACACACATGATTATGAAGGCTGATATGACCTAAGATCTACTAGATGAATTGGCAAGCAGGAGACCCCAGAAAGCCAATGGTGTAGTTCAGGTTCTAAGGCAAATAGGTTTGAGATTCTGGAAGAGCTAATATTTTCAGTTCAAATTTAAAGGCAAGAAAAAGGCAATGTTCTAATTTGAAGGCAGTCAGGCAGGAAGAATTCTCTCTTACTCTAGTAAGAGTAAAAAAAAAAAAAAACAAAAAATTTTTTTTTCTGCTGAGGCCTTCAGCTAACTGGATAACTCCCACCAACTTGAGAGAAGGCAATCTACACAGCCTATTAATTTAAATGTAAACTTCATCAAAAACACCCAGTTACACAGAGAATAATGTTTGACCAAATATCAGGTTGACACTTAAAATTAAACATCACATCATTTATCTACCTATAGTGATAGAAAATACTAAGTGCTATGGAACATAACTAACTAGGAAGTGGAGATTAGAAATAACGGATCTATTTTAGACAGTAGCATTTTTTAATATGGTTGACATGGAATGCCTCACAGGGAAGGTTGTACTTGACTGAAGAACTAAAGAACTATAGAGATGAGGGAGAAAGCCATAAATATATCTGGGAAAATGTCCATATACAAAGAAAAATAATAACAAGGGCTCGGACATAGAAGTCAGCTCAGAATGTTCCAGGAAACACAAAAACAAACAAAAACAGTGTGGTTACTGTAGTGTCCACAATAGGCAGGTTCCCAATAAGGCAGGTTTACATGAATTGTATGTAATTTTTAATTTATTTATCTTAAAATAATAAATGTAAAGCTGATTTTTTAAGTTTTATTAATTATTTTAATTATTTACCAAAATAATTATTTACCAAAATAATAATGTACTTATATCCAAGAAAGTTGACCACATATTTACAAAAACATATATGAGCTAAAAATGTGCAGTAACCACACAAGGTTTATCCCAGGTCCAGAAGGCTGTTTGAATATTCAAAAATCAAGTAATGTGATCTAGCACCTCAATATCCTTAAAAATAAAAATCACATGATCCTATCAATAGATTCAGAAGAAAACATTTGGCAAACTCCAACTCCTATTCATAATAAAAAATTTTTGGAAACTAGGAATAAAGGATAACTTCCTCACCTTGATAATACATCTCTCCTCAAAAACAGCAAAAATTAAAAAAAAAAAAAAAACACAGCTAATATCTTACTTAATAGTGAGAAACTTGAAGTTTTCCTTCTAAGAGTAGATACAAGGTAAGAATGGCCTTTCTCACTATTCCTTTTCAACATTGTACTAGAATTTCCAGCTAGTGCGATCAGACAAGAAATAGAAATGAAATGTATAGAGATTGGGAAGGAAGAAATAAAACTATCTTTGTTTGCAAATGACATGATTACCTACATAGAATACCCCAAAAATGACAAAAAAAAAAAAAAAACAAAACTACTGGAACTAGTAAATACTTAAAGTACTTATAGGAAAAGTGAGCTATAAGGTTAATGTAAAAAGATTGATTGATTTCCTATATAGTAGCCATGAACCAGTGGCATTTGAAATTGAAAACACAATTACAATTTATATTAGTATGGATAAAAGTGAAATACTTAGGTATAAATCTAACAAAATGTATACAAGATCTATATGAAGAAAACTACAAAATTCTGATGAATAAAAACAAGAATAAATAAATGGGAAGATATCCCATGTTCATGGAAAGGAAGAATCATTATTGTCAATATGTTCATTCTTCCCAACTTGATCTGTAGATTCAATGCAATCCCAATCAAAACACCAGCAACTCATTTTGTATACATCAACAAACTGATTCTAAAGTTTATATACAAAGGGACAGATCTAGAATAGCCACCACAGGGCCACCACAGTTTCCAACACATCTTGAAAGAGAAGAACAAAGTTGGAGGACCACAGAAACCTAGACAATCTGGCATAAGTGAAAGAATAGACAAATAGATTGACAAAACACAATAGAGAAGCCAGGAGTAGATCCACATAGTCAACTGATCTGTGATAAAGAAGAAAAGTCAATACAAGAGAGCAAAGTTAGTCTTTTCAGTAATTAGTGCTGTGACAACTGGACATCCACATGCAAAAACATGAATCTAGACACAGACCTTACACCTTTCACAAAAACTAACTCAAAATGATTTAAATGTAAAATGCAAAACTAGAGTTTTTAGACGATAATACAGGAGAAAATATAAATGACATTGGGAATGGTGATGATGTTTTATATACAACACCAAAGCCATGACCCAAGAAAGAAAAGAATTAATAACCCGGACATTATTAAAACTAAAAACTGGTGTTCATTGAAAGACATTGCCAAGAAAATGAAAAGATAAACCATAGTCTGAGAGAAAATATTTTCAAAAGACACATCTAATTAAGACACATCTTATATATTAAGGATATACTTAAAATATATATATATACACAAAGAACTCTTTAAACTCAATAATAAGAAAACAAACAACCCAATTAAAAAGTGAGCCAAAGACCTCAATAGATACCTCTCTAAAAAAGATATACATATGGCAAGTATATAAAAAGATGTTTTCCATATCACAGGTCATTAGGTAAATGCAAATTTGAACAATAGCATATCATTACACACTAATTAGAATGGCTAAAATCCAAAACACTGACAATCCCCAATGTTGACAAGAATGTGGAGCAACAGGAATTCTCATATTGCAGATGGGAATGTAATACGTCACAGCCACTTTGGGAAACAGTTTGGCAGTTTCTTACAAAACTGAATGTATTCTTAAAATATATTCCGACAAAGGCATTTTTACCACAGAAATTGAGAACTTGTGTCCACTCAGAAACCTGTACATGAATACTTACAGCAGTTTTATTCGTAATTGCCAAAATTTGGAAGCAACCAAGATGTCCTTTAGTAAGTGAAAGTATAAAGAATCAGTGGCACATCCAGACACTGGAATATTATTCAGCACTAAAAATAAATGAGCTGTCCAGTCATGAAAAGACACACAGGAAACTTAAATGCAGATTGCTAGGTAAAAGAAGCCAATCTGAGAAGGCTAAATATTGTATGGTTCCAACTACAGGACATCCCAAGGAAAGCAAAACTATGGAACAGTAGAAAGATCAGTGTTGCCAAAGGTGGAGGTGTAATGGGAGAGATAAATACAGCACAGAGGATTTTTAGGACTGTGAAAATCTCTGTATGAAACCCTAGTGCTAGATACTTGTCATGATACATTTGTCCAAGTCCACAGAATGTACAATAACAAGAGTCAACTCTAAGGTGAACTATGAACTTTGGGGTCATTATGATGTTCATCAACTGCAGCAAATGTACTACTCAGGTGGGGCACATTGATACAGGGGAGACTGTGAATATGTGGTGGCAGAGGATCTATGGGAAATCTCTGTGCCTTGAACTCAATTGTGCTGTGACTCTTAATTTTCTCTAAACAAAAATAATAGTAAAATCATTTAAAAATTTAAAATACTGTGCAGCCATCTGTGAGAGAAAAGCTAATTGCTAATTCTTTTTCCTCCTAATCTGGTGTTAAGTTTAGCTATTTTTGTTCCTAATGTAGCATGTAATAAATATGACTGTGCCTAGGAAAGGGCTTGAGAGTTCCACTTCAGACATATTGTTAGGCTCTGCAGCAGTATTTAAAACAATTCATAAACTCTAAGTGTCCGAGCATTCTCATATTGCTTTGTGACTCAATTTGAAGCATAAACATCAAAAAGGTGAGTGCTGTGAAGTGTGTAAACCTGGTGATTCACAGACCTGTACCCCTGGGGATAAAAATATATGTTTATAAAAAATAAAAAAATTTAAAAAAAAAATAAATAAATATAATGAGAACTCTAAAAAAAAAAAAAAAAAAAAAAGTGATTCTGAAAAGTGACCTTTCTTCCAATAAAGAAAACTTTTTCAGTCTAACTGCCCCTTGCTTATAACTAAGAAATAAGCAGTAGTTTGTGGTTTTAGAAGCCTGCTCTAACTGATCATCTTGAGCATGTTTTTATCCAATGTATTATTTTCCACAGATCAGTAAACTCAAATAGTGGTGGTAGTCAGGAAGAAGGATCTATCTAGCTCACAATGATCCTCCTGTGGTCCACAGACAACCCAGACACTTTTAGAGATTTGTTCTTCATTACCCTAAGAAAGTAAACTGCCTTCTGATTGCTTACCCAACCTAGATAGCCACAGTAAATAGTTAATTGGTAGGAATCCTCCCAAGAGATATCTATATGCGTCTTTTCTCCCCATTTCATCCTACCCAAGCCTACCCCAACTATTCTTCTTACTCTGATTGTGATGCTCTCGAAATGTGAGCACAGTCCACTCTCCTGAAGCAAAGTCCCTCTACCATGGACAGGAATGACCTTCACAGTTAAAGAGAAAGGGACAGAGAGTTGACAGAGAGAGAGAGAGAAATAAAGAGGTGGCATTTACAGCCTAGATGCTAGTCGTTGAGACTTCCCCTTCAAACTTTGCTCTTCATCTCTTTTCAACCCCAATCTTCAAATAACTAAGTCTCACTCCATCTCTCTCTTCTTCCTCTTTTTTTTTTTTTTTTGGTTAATATTTGTCAGAATTGCACTTTAGTAGGATGTGACCAAGGAGGACTATTTTAATTTATCAGTCTATAATCATATTAAGTCCTTCCATTTCTTCTAATGACTTAATGATAGTTTGGCTTTAGAATATCTATGAATCAGATGCTAGGGAACGTTTTATTTATTTTTACTTCATTTTTTTTTTCACCTATATCACATGAAACAGCCAAATTCTATATCCATATATTTTATAAATGTGCATAATAAATCTAGCAGTTTTGTACCACTGATGAATTCACATTTTAAAAATTGATGTAGAAAGTAAGAGAGGAGAATTCTAGTTGCAGTTCATGATGAATTTAGGTATGTCACTTAATTTGTCTTGTCTAAATTATCTTTAAGATCTACGGCAGCCATATCAATAGATGCTTCTTCCTCCACAAAGTGAAAATGGCAGTAGTACAATAGAAAAGAATTAATCATCTCTGTGCTTTTTAAAACAGTCATAGCACACTGGTATTTATAGATGGCTGTAGGTACAACTGGAGGAAGACCCCAAGGAGGGTTATAAAAGTTGTTCTGAATATAACTGCATATGTGCTGTAAAAATTTTGATCACCTTTTTTATGGTTTCAGCTTTCCATGCACACCAAGAGATAGATTGATGATAAATAGAAAGATAGGCAGACTGGCAGTCAATGGATAAGGGAAGCACTCTCTAGGTGGAGGTTGGAGTAGTTTAGAGACAAGTTTTCCCTTGTTTTTCCATTTTTTTTCCACTGCCACTTTTAGGCTGTGTGTTAGTGTAAATTCCTCTAAAAATGTAGAAACTGAGAGAAGAAAGGCAGGGGGACCGGTAGAGTGGGGAGGTGTAAGAGAGAAGACCATTTGCTCTGAGACATTAGACTGGTCTGTGAGGGAGGAAAGGGAGAGCTATAATTTGATAGGAGATGAAAGTCTAAAGAACTGACTGAATTTTTTTTTTCTCTAAAATAAATTTTACAACCACAAGGAGCAGTAAAGTTGTGACACTATCCCAAGTATAGAGTCTCTGTAAGCTAGAATAGATGGGAGGGTCCATAGAGCACAGTTGAGAGCAACCAGGTAACTAAAATCTTTCCACGTTTATAACCTAATGGACTGAGATCCTGCAGTCACACTGGTTATGTTGCCATGATACTCATTGTGGTTCTTACCTCATTCAGTAGCTACCAAACCCTAAGATGTTTCTTGGGGTTCTTTTCCTCCACCCCACATCTGGCTACAAAATGGGATTTTCTATGTCTTTTTAAAAATTCCTATACGGATTAACTTGTAAGTTTCCTGTTTTAGGTATTCAGCTTCTAACAACAGAAATGTATATAGAAGATAACTAAATAATAAACCTGGGGAAATAACGTGTTGAATGATCTTATGGCATTTTAATAATTAGAGACAAACCTCTATCAAGCTTTGTTAGCTGGGTGGAGTTGCAGAGCCATTGTCTATAACCTATGGATCTGTGGAGAGCCATACTTCTAGTCATCTCTCCTTCCAGGTGAAGTGAATAACCACTTGGACAGCTTGAAGTTTTATGCCCTGAGAAGATTTCCAATTGGCTTTTTCCTTCAGGACCATCCTGGACTGGTGCAGTAGTGCATCATCTGTCCTTTGGGTAATGTCTGAATATTGTGTAGAACCACCTAGAAACAAGGCTAAGTTTTGCTTCCTCAGTCACATATTCAACTTTTGGTTTTAAAACTGGCCTCCATGGAGGGGGCAAGGAGACAATAGTAAAAGGGGCAGGCTGCTCCAGATTGGTAGGTGGCAGGTTTAGTAAGTAGTGGAACTTACTCACAAGGCTTGTGTTAGGCAGCCACAAGTTGAGTAGATCTCTGCCCCTGGACCCCAGAATCTTTTTTTTTTTTTAATTATGTTCAGTTAGCTAACATATAGTACATAATCAGTTTTTGATGAAGTGTTCAACAACTCATTATTGAGTTGTTGAAGAGTTCAACAACTCAATAACCCCTAGTCCTCATCACATCATGTGCCCTCATTAATACCTATCACCAGGTTGCCCCATCCCCCCCCCCCCTCCTATAACTTTCAGTTTATTTCCTGGAGTCCAGAGTCTCTAATAGTTTTTCTCCCTCTCTGATTTCTTCCCATTCAGTTTCCCCTCCCCTCCCCTGTGGTCTTCTACACTATTCCTTATGTTCCACATAGGAGTGAAACCATATGATAATTATCTTTCCTGCTTGATTTATTCCACTTAGCTTAATCCTCTCCAGTTCCACCCATGTTGATGTAAATGGTGAGTATTCATCCTTTCTGATGGCTGTGTAGTATTCCTTTGTATATATGAACCAAATCTTCTTTATCCATTCATTTGTTGAAGGACATCTTGGCTCCTTCCACAGTTTGGCTATTGTGGACCTTGCTGCTATAAACATTGGAGTGCATGTGCCCTTTCCTTTCACTATGTCTGTATCTTTTCTACCCCAGAACCTTAAAAGTTTATATACAGGCCTTACCTTTGCTCAGTCACACACACTATCTTGAGCTTTCAACAACACATTACTCTCTCAAAGCTGCATCCTGGGGCAGGTTCTAGCAAGCAGAATGTACATTGCAAAGGTGGGGGAGGGATGAGGAGCCTCCAATTGTCTGGGGCAAGCTCAGATGTCACCTGGGAGTCACATCCAATCATCAACACACGTGTGGATTGAGAAAAAGAATTTAGTGCAGCAGGAATACAGGCAATTAACATTTGGGCCACTTCCTCTTGCATTTTATTTGTGCCTTCAGGATGGGTTTGAGATAGATCTCATATATATTACTTTCATTTTATGGGGTGTTACTGTACATGCCAAATATTACAGATTGAAGGACAGATAATACCTGCTTCATGATGGACAGGCCAGGTCACAAGTTAACTTGGTTACCCAGGAAAAAACATTCAGTTTCTACAAGCCTTGGTAAAAAGCCAAAAGCTATCTCTTAAAAGGAGAGTAGTTATCCACAGGAGATAACATTGCTTTGCTCAACAATTCTAATTCTGCCCTGTGACTCTTCTGCAAGTCCCTAATAAGGCTTCAAAAAACATCCCTATCTATAACTGATATCTCAGGCAACATCAAGTCTGCTAACACACATGACCCAAATGGTAGATCAGCTTGCATGACAGCCTAGGTCTGTTGCAGAGCCTCCTTTTTTCTTGGTAAATTCTTGGCAAATCTAGAAAATTGGAAACAAGATTAAGATTCCTGTGGTCTAAGATATGACATAGGGCCAGACAGCTGATGTTATCTTGTGGTAGGATAAGGGAGACTGAGGATGGCTTCACCAGCTGAAAAGATGTTTGATGATCTTTACTAATAGATATAATAGATACAGAAAAAGAAGAATTTGCCAGTTCAATGCTTGCACACTGATGCCAATGGGTATGTAGAATTTCTCAGATAATTAAAGTATATCTGGAACAGTAGCTGCAGTTAGAGCCTCCACTGATTAAATATACAGTAATCCATTCTCGTTTTCCATGATTAGCTGTCTTCTTTATATGCTGAATAAGTGAATTGAATGAAGATTAGTAGGAATCACCACCCTTCATCTCTCAAGATAAGTGTTCATGGCACAAGTCTTTGCAATTCCTCAAGGAATATGATATTACTTTGGGCTTACTATTTTTGCCTGTAATGATAGTTTTAGAGGCTATCACATAGCTTTCCCTAAAATAATAGCAAAGTATGGCATTCCCAGTTGCCAAAGAAGTTTATCCAAATTCTGTATTCCACAGTGAGAAATAATCACTGAGGGATTTGAGTATTTAATACATGAATTTACCATTTCTGCCCAAAACACCTCAGTTAATCCACCATGTAGAGACTTATAGTGCTCCTGATCTACGAGAATAAAAATCTCACATGACATAGCTTCTGACAGGGAATGTTATTCCGGTCAGAACAACTGAAATAACAGTTCACAGAAGCCACCAAAACCTGTGGAGATGATAGCTGAAGTTTTTGAATTTAGATGTATATAGAATTTCAAATGTGCAATGACAGAAAGAGAATAGTAACAGGTGTGTTCCCAAAGAACAACTGCAATAATGATAATGGCTATAATTTATTTTACTAATTTTCTTCTTCTAAGTTCCCCTTGGTGAGCTGAGAAGTAGCTGCTTCCAAATACAGATGGAGAAGTGGCTCCATACAGAGCAAAGCTGAACTGTTGCAGCCATGAACATATGCTGCTCTGATTTCTTTCAAGGGAACTCCTGGGCAAACAGAGTGAGTGGAGAGATTCTATCCATTTCTGCCTCTTTGGATCCACCATAGTATTCATGCTAAGACTAGACTCTTCACATTCTGCTCCCCATCAGTAAGTGGGAACAGCATGAGTGTGGCCCAATCTTGTCTGAATCAGGACTCAGTCTTTAACAGGCAACCAGCTTGGGGACTCCTCATGTGCACGGCTGAGACTTCTTCAGAATCACCTGAGAGATATCTAATCCTTTTCCCTCTCATGTCTCAAAGGTGTCATATCTACATTGTGGCCTGAGGACTTTCCCTAGCTACTCTTATTTCCTCATCATTTATCCTTCACATGTTTTATTCCCAGTATATCTCTCACTTAGTCCGTCCTGTATGATGTCTGTTTTCGACTACAGATTCAGTATGGTGAGATTAGGAATTTAGGAACAAAGAAATTAAGTCAGAGGAAGTAATCCCAGCAACCAAGATAAAATAAAACCATGACATAAGAAGTGAGACCAAAACATGAAGACATCTAAGTTCTAGGAGGATTTGGAGTCTTTGTCCAGATTTAGGAGTATCTATAAATGATCACAACTATTTTAGATCAAGCATAGAAATGTCACTCAATTTTTGAGACTAATCTAAGTAGGAATATGAACTAGTTCAAGTCACTGAGATATAAGGGAAAGGCTGCGGTAAAGTTTTGGGGAAAGACACTCTTGATAAAAGAGATTCAAGAGGAATATACTTTTTTATGCCATGTCCTCTGGTCTCTGGATACTGTTCAGAAAGGACATTTTTGGATCTCTAGCTGCTATTTTCTAAATATAGGGAAGGTCAAGAGAACTGCAGAAATTCTATAAAAAATAAAACAACTGAGATGCCAACTTATATACCACTCCACTTTTTCAGCCATTGCGCTACTTATTGGCAGAAGCATTTTAATTAATACGAGAAGGTAGTGATACATATGAAAGCAGTAGTAGTAACACTGATATGACACTTATTACACATTCAGAAATATTAGATTTTTTATTATTTTGTTAAGAGTAATGCTATTAAAATACCAGTAGCCAGCTAGACCCACGAGGGAGGGTTTGTGCTAGTTTCTTATTCCATTTGTTATTTCTTATTATCATAACCTCAAAGTTTCAAAATCTCAGTATTTCACAGTGCTAACAAAGTGATAATCACTCATGTTCCATATACATAGTCTTTTCAAAATTTTCCATTCAATTTAATTTTTCTCCTTCTATTTGTTTTTAATCATTCAAAAATGTGAACATGTTCAAAGATTGATACATTTATTCTCTTTTTAGAGGTTAGCATTAAAATAACACAACTGGACATACAGAATATAAATGCTCTTTCTGGAATCCAAAGAACAAATCATTGTTAAAATTGAACTATATGAATTAAATTAAAGGTATCTCTCTACTGTGTCTTCATACTAGACTCTTATTTTTAACTAATGTTGAGAGTAAAATCATACTTATTTTTTCTTGCATATTCACTGAAGTTAATAAAGCTAATGTATTGTGATACATCTGGGTTTGTCTTTCCTACTCTGTAGAACTTCATCACACACACACACACACACACACACACACACACACACACACACCTGTGTTAGGAGACACTACTCAAAAACATAGTTTTTAATCCTAAAATATAAAAACATCAGGATATCAAAAAATATGTTATCTTATCATGTGTGTTGTTATAAGATAATTAAAACTGGATAAGAATAGTCAACGACTGTTGACCATTAATTGCAAGCTTGCTTATCTCAAATCAATCTGCAATCAAGTTAGAAAGTGAAGACCATTCTATTGTCTTTCCAGTGTTGACTCTGGATTATAACTTAAAATACCTGGTATGAATGTTTTAAAAAGTAGAAGTGATTAAACAACATCACTTCCAGCCAAGATATGTGGAGACCTAATACCTTCAGCTGGAAACTCCATAGTCTGGGAGCATTGTCAGATATATACAAAATGAAGATTGAAAATTTATCTATGAAACTTGCCAAGTTTTTCAATAAATATATAAAGTAATTTAAAGTTGTAGGAGTAGTTATTTGTGTTCTACCCTTATTGTGTGCTGAAAGTCCAAAAAACTCAAAAGTATTTCATTGAGTTAAAGTTTAGATTGGATTTAGAAGTCTATCTCTAAATTAGACATTTCCAAAGCCACAAAAAATAATCTATTTATCTTAGAATAGATAATACACTCTCCTGATCTCTGCCCAAGAGAAGAAATAGAAAAACATGTGTTTCAGAGGAGTAGGCCCTGGAAATGAAAGCTGTAAACTATTCACATATAATGTATATCTATACTATGTGACTTTTTCTTAGATAAAAGTGGCCAAAAAGGTGTTTTGTGGTTTGTTTGTCTATCTGTTTTGGTAAATATCTGATACTAAATAATGACTTTTATTACTTATTATTGATTAATAAAAATCTTCCTCTCAAGTGGCACCTCTCTTAAAGACATTTTTTTTAATTTAAATTCAATTAGCCAACATACAGTACAACATTAGTTTTTGATATAGTGTTCAATGATTTATCAGTAGTGTATAGCACACAGTGCTCTTACAGACATTGAGTAGAATACTGGCAATAAATAGATTGGCTTAGTTTTGAGTGTTCCCAAAACTAAGCAAATACAATTCACTGAAATGAATAATGCAAAGAAAGACATGCAGTAGATATGGAAGATTACAAAAAAGGCATCTCACCTGGTCTGATAGGTAGGAGGATTTGGCTGAGATAACATGAAATATTTCATTAAAAATTTTATTATGGGGTGCCTGTGTGGCTTAGTGGGTTAAAGCCTCTGCCTTCGGCTCAGGTCATGATGCCGGGATCCTGGGATCAAGTCCCACATCAGGCTCTCCACTCAGCAGGGAGCCCATTTCCTCCTCTCTCTCTCTCTGCCTGCCTCTCTCCCTACTTGTAATCTGTCTGTCAAATAAATAAATAAAATCTTTTAAAAAAATTATCATTAAGTAAAAGAAAACAGATTTGTACTTGCAGTTCCAGTGTGGAGCAATTATGAATAAAGTTATTATAAACATCCTTTTATAGGTTTTTGTGTGAACATACATTTTCATTTCTCTTAGGTAAATACATAGAAGTGAGATTGTTAGGTCACATGAGTGTATGTTTATCTTTGTAAGAAACTGCCAAATATCTTTTAATGTGCCTATTTGTCATTTGTTTATCTTTTTGGGGGGAATTATTTGCTCAGATCCGTTGCAAGTTTTTTGTTTGTCTGTTTTTTAATTTGGGTAGTTTGTTTTCATATCATTAGCTTTGAAATTCTTTAGCTTTTCTGAATAAATATTTTTTATCAGACATATGAGACACAAATATTTTCTCCTAGTCTATGATTTATTTCAAACTTATAACTATCTTTTGGAGAACAAAGGTATTTAGAGGTTTTTGAAAGATTACTATTGTGATTAAAAAACAAACAAACAAATATAAAATCTACCCTCTTAAGCACACAGCCCAGGATTGCTCTATATGCACTCTGCTGTACAACAGATCTCTAGAATGTTCTCATCTTGCATGACTTAATCTCTACACCCACTGAACAGAAGCCCCCCATTTCACCATCCTCACCTGCCCTGGCCACTTCCATTCCACTTTCTGCTTCTGTGAGTTTGACTACTTTAAATACTTGTTATTAAGTGAAATTATGTAGTTTCTCTGTGACTAGCTTCATTCACTTGGAAATAATATCTTCAAGTTTCATATGTGTTGCAACATGTGACAGAATTTCTTTCAGTTTGAGGGTGAATAACATCCCATTGAAGTATATATACCACGTTTTCTTTATTCAACCATTCATGGACATGCAGATGGTTTCTACCCCTTTCTTATCTCTTGTGAATAGTGCTGCAGTGAACAAGAGAATACAAATATCTCTTTGAGATCCTGACTTCAGTTATTTTGGATAAATACTCAGAAGTTGCTGGATCCTATAGTAGTTCCTTTTTAATTTGCAGGAAAATCCATCCCATTTTCCATATCAACTGTTCCATTTTATATACCCACCAACAGTGCATATGGGCTTCAATTTCTCCACATCCTCACGAACATTTAAGATTTTGTTTGTTTGGTAATGGCCATCCTAACAGGTATGAGGTCATATCTCATAGTTTTTATTTAAAGTTCCCTAATAGGGGCACCTGGGTGGCTCAGTTGGCTGAGCATCTGCCTTCAGTTCAGATCACAATCCTGGAGTCCTGGGATCAAGCCCTGCAATCAGTTCCCTGCTCAGCAGGAAGTCCAATTCTTCCTCTCCCTCTATACCTCTACGCCTCTTTGTCTCTCTCAAATAAATCAATCAATCTTAAAAAATAAAAAAAAAAAGCTCCCTGATATTTAGTGATGCTGGATATTTTTTCATATATCTGTTGGTTATCTGCATTTCTTCTTTGCAGAAATGTTACTTCAAGTCTTCTGCCTATTTTTCAATTTGGTTATTTTCTTTTCTTATTTTTTCCTTTTTGTTTGTTTTTTTCCTGTTGAGTTGTGGGTATTTCTTATATATTTTGGGTGTTAACTGCTTACCAATTAATAAGCTTTGCAGATCTTTTGCCCTTTCAGCAAGTCATGCCTTTTCAGTCTATTGAGTGTCTCTTTTGTTGTGTAGAAACTTTTTAGTTTAATACAGTCTCACTTATCTATTTTTGTTTATTTTTAATTACGTTTCAGTGTTATATTTATGAAATCGTTGTAAAGACTGATGCTATGAACATTTTCCTCTCTGTTTTCTTCAAGGAGTTTCATAGTTTTGGATCTTACATATAATTAATTAATCAATTTTGCATTATTTTTGTATATTGTATAAATATCCATTTTCATTCTTTTGTATGTAGGTATCCAGTTTTCCCAAAACCATTTATTGAAGAGACAACCCTTTCTCTATTGGGTATTCTTGACACACTTACACTTACGGAAGATCAACTGACTGTAATATGTGTGAATTTATTTATGGAATTACTATTTTGTTTCATTAGTTTATATGTCTGTCTGTGTGCAAGTACCATACTGTTCTGATTGCTATGGCTTTATAATATATTTTGAAGTGAAGAAGTGGGAGACCTACTATATTGTTCCTCTTTCCTGAGTTTGTTTTGGCAATTTGGGGTCTTTTGTATCTTTTGGGGTCTTTTCCATATGACTTTTAGGAGTATTTTTCTATTTCTTCCAAAATGCCATTATAATTTTGATAAGGATTACATTGAATCTGTAGGTCATTTTGGGCATTGTAGCCATTTTAACAATATTACGATCTCCAATTCATGAACATGGAGTTTTTTTCTAGCTGTGTCTTGATTTCTTTCAGCAATGTTTTGTAGTTTTTTTTTTTGTTTTTTTTTTTTGTTTTTTTTTTAACATACAATTCTTTTGCCCTCCTTGGTTAAGTTTACTTCTAAGTATGTTATTCTTTTTGATGCTAAGGTTATTTTCCCAAGTGTCTTTTTTCAGATTGTCTGTTGATAGTGTATACAAATGTAACTGATTTTGTGTATGTTGATTTCATATCCTGAAATTTTACTGAATTCACATTCTAACAGTTTTTTTGGGGGGGGGTAGACTTTTTAAGGTTTCCTATGTACAAGTTCATCCCATTTGTAATATTATAGATGTTATTGTATAAATAATATCTAATCTAGGGACGCCTGGGTGGCTCAGTTGGTTAAGCAGCTGCCTTCGGCTCAGGTCATGATCCCAGCGTCCTGGGATCGAGTCCCACATCGGGCTACTTGCTCCGCAGGGAGCCTGCTTCTCCCTCTGACTCTGCCTTCCACTCTGTCTGCCTGTGCTCGCTCTCACTCTCTCTCTCTCTTACAAATAAATAAATAAAACCTTTAAAAAAAATAATATCTAATCTATAAAAGATCTCTTTTATTTAAAAAAGAGATAATATCCTATCCTTTCCAATTTGGATGCATTTTGAGTCTTTTTCTACCTAATTGCTCTAGCTAGAACTTGTAGTACCATGTTAAAAAAAGTGGCAGAATGACAAATCTTAGTGGAAAAGCTTTCAGTTTTTCACTGTTGAGTATGATGTTAGCTGTGGGCTTTTCATAAATGGCCTTTATTATATTGGAGTAATTTCCTTCTGTTCCCAGTACGTTAAGTGTTTTTACCATGAAAAAATGTTGAATATTGCTAAATGCTTTATCCTCATTTACTGAAGTGATTAGGTGATTTTTATCCTTTGTTCTATTAATTTGATGCATCATATTAATTGATAAAAGGATGGCTCATATGTAGAAACATATTTGAATCCCAGAGATATATCTCAATTGGTCCTAGTGTGTGATCCTTTATCATGTTGTTGAATTTAGTATACTAGAGGTTTGTTGATTTGCACACTCAGCATGGAGGATGGACGATGGTAATTGAGTGTATGTTTGTCCAAACCATCACCGTCATTCTTAGCAACCCTCATCCTAATGTCTTTTCCTGTTATTGCTTACATTCACTCAAGACAGAAACCAATCCCATGGGCAGCCCCTGAAAAAGTCTGCACATTGTGTATATGTCTCAATCCCTCCCCATGGAAAAAATGAGGAGCTGTACCAAGACAGGGAACATAGGGAGCACCGCAATTTTTTCTACCCAGTTCCATGCAGCATGTTTCACGTCCAGCTAGGAAGTGCAGAAGGCTCCTTAACTGGTTTCTGAATTCCTCACAAAGGGAGTTTTTCCATATGTTATTGTTGAGTCTCTGTCTCCATGGGGGTGGCAGATCTGGGATTTCCTATTCCACCATCCTGCTGTTGTTTATCCCCAGGTTAAATATTTTACCAATGAGGAGCTTTTGAAGGAATTTAAGGAAGACAGGACTTAAATGCATTAGGATTATGTATGTGCAAGTTTGCAGATGTAGATATAACTAAACTCATGGAGGATTATGGTACTAAGCTCCAGACTTGTAAACATCTCATAGTACATAAAAAATTATTAATTTCATAAAGCCTAATTTTAAAATTTTTTGATAAAAGAAATACATTAAAAGGGTTTAAAATTTAAATATACAAAAGAAATCCATTAAAAAGTCCCTTCAACCTTCCTCCCATTCCTGGAGACAAACAATGTTACTAGTTTCTCATGTTTCTCTACTGACTCTTTTTTTTTTAACATATGAATACAAGTATTTTAAAATTATATTGTAAAAACCATAGACAATAAAGATATTGTTATGCACTATATAAAATTTTATTCATAAAAACACCTATTAAAAAAAGAAAGCATCCTTTAAGAGGTGCCTGAGTGACACAGTTGGTTGAGTGTCTGACTCTTGGTTTTGGCTCAGGGTCCTCGGATTGAGCCCTGTGTTGTTCTGAGCTCACCATCGCATCTGCTTGAGTCTCTCTGCCCCTCCTGCTTGATCTTTTAAATGCATAAGATCTCAAAGACAGATTGCTTTCTATGAACCCTTTTTTTTTTTTTTTTTTTTTTTTTTTAAAGATTTTATTTATTTATTTGACAGAGAGAGATCACAAGTAGATGGAGAGGCAGGCAGAGAGAGAGAGAGAGGGAAGCAGGCTCCCTGCTGAGCAGAGAGCCCGATGCGGGACTCGATCCCAGGACCCTGAGATCATGACCTGAGCCGAAGGCAGCGGCTTAACCCACTGAGCCACCCAGGCGCCCCTATGAACCCTTTCTAAGAAAATTTTAGGAAGCTTTGTTTCTCTTGAATTAGGACTTAACTGAAAAGGGAAAAATACACAATTCTGGTGAAAAGAGTTCTAATACAAAGAGAGAGGCAAAGAGTAGTTGCTGGAAGATATTGAAGAGAAATTCCAAGACAGCAGCCAGGCTGCAGGCAAAAAAAAAAAAAAATCCAAATTATAGCAAGAGAGTATTCTATTTTTGTCTAAGTATCTTCAAGAAAATTAAAATAAAAAACTACCTGCTATGTTTGTATATAGTAAGAAGTTATTTACACTTCTGAATATAATAAGGAGTTAATTAGTAACAGTACAAAAATTAACAAAGAACAGGACAATTATTACCTCAATAAAAAACAAAATAACAAAAAAAGATGAAGAAAATAAATTGTAGTAGATTTAAAGATTAGGTATAAATGATAAATCATGTTAAGTTAATAATAAGGAAAATATGGAATATTTTACCATCTTTGAGAGACAAAGATAAGAAAAATGTGTGGTTTTGTGCATGGGTGTATGTGTGTTTGTGAATGTATGCTCTGGTGTGTGCCTACCCATGTGAGGCATTTAAATGAGATAAATCTTCATCTTTCATAGTGGGAAGTCTATAACTCATGTTTATACCTGAAATTCTTGAGATAGTAACATGATTATACCATTAAGATATATGAGTAAAAGAGTAATAGAAATAGCTAAAGAGTTAAAGGGATTGTTTTTGGAGAACAAGATGAGTGTTAAGAGACAAAAAAAAAGAGATTGTTACTAGACCTTGTAAGTCTTAAAATTGTTATACTTTAAAAATCTGTGCATTTTTCTACTTAAATTAAAAATGTAAAATAAAGGCAAAAATAAACCCCGTTATTATTTTAAAAAGATGTCTGCAACATAATTTTATATATTTCAAGTAAAAAAAAGAAAATGAAACGATTTTAATAAAGCAGGTAAACCATGAATCTGGTACACAACACTGTTAATAAGTTACAAACATGCATAAAAATAAACATGCAAAAAGTTACTTTGCAAAACATCACCTTTAGTTAACTTTGGATGTTTGGATTTTCGCATTCCTCATAGTCATTGAAAAGAAATATCTAGTCTCATAAATTTGTATAAAGAATCAAAAAATAAACCATCAGAATCACTATAGATTATCAGAATTAATAGAAATGCTATAAAAGACAAATGCTCCATGACCACATTGCAATAAAATAAAGGATTAACAGAAAAACAAAAGCAAACAAACAAAGCAAAACAAACAAACAACAACAACAAAAACTTTCCCATCCAGGAAAAAAATGTTAGAAAACAACTCATGAGTCAAAGGAAAATTACAGATTTTTAAAATAATAATAACTGTAGTAGTAACAATTTTAATAAAAATAAATTACACATTTCCCTGAAATAACTAGAAATAATTTAAAGTAAAAAGGCTAAAGGAAATGAATGGAGGAAAAAAAAATCACACACTGATTTAAAAAAAATAAAACAGCAACAAAAAAAGTTTATGAAAAAATCAATAAATTAGAATACTGCTAGTTCTATAAGAAGAAACTTTATTTTATTATTTAATTTAGATTTTTTTTATTTATTTTAGGGAGAGAAAGAAGGAGGGAGAAAGCATGAGCACAAGTGAGGGGAGGCAAAGGGAGAAGCACCTTCTCCACTGAGGAGTAAACCCAATATACGGCTCAATCTCAGGAAATCTGAGAACATGACCTGAGCTGAGGGCAGATGCTGAACCCACTGAGCCACCCAGATGCCCCAAGAAGAAATTAAAAATACAAATTTAGAAACAACAAGGGCTAAATAATATTGAAACAAAGAAAGCAAATTACCTTAGAAATGTTTTTATTATATCCCTCCACACATAGTTTTGGGAAAAACACATGAAATGGATAATTTTCTAGGAAATTATCATTTATCAAAGTTAGCCAGAATGGTTACAGAGCCTCACTGACTAAGTGTCATAAAGGGGAAAAAGAGAAATTCAGGAACCCTACAGAAGAATCTAACTAAATCCAGACTTTAACACAACTATCCCAATGACACCTCAGTTGTTCCATACTAAAGACAAGCTTCAAACTTCCTTGTATGAAATGAGTATATAACAACAACAATAAAGTATTTATGGACCAATCTTATTTAGGAAAATCAATGCAAAAACATTAATGAATTTTCAATTAGCAAAATCCAAAAGTACATTAAAAGTATAATAAAAATAAAACATGAATAAATGCAATCTATTTCAGGAATGCAAAGATTATTAACTAATAGGAACTTCAATAATATCATTGTATATATATATATATAAATAGAACTAAAGAGAAAAATTATACTTTTTCATCTCAATAGATACTAAGAAAACATGTCACCGTGTCAGCACTTGTTCAGATTTTGTTAAGATGATCATGTATATGTGCTCATTCAAATATATTAAATACTGGTATGTATTTGAGTTGAAACATATGCCTGGCCTAATGCCAGTATTCTAGTTAATGGGGAACACATGAAATTTTTCACAAATGCCAGACACAAGTCAACTGTCTGCATCATTATTTAAAAATGAATTGGAGTTATTAGCCATTGCAATTAGATAAGATCAAGCATTCCAAAACACAAAAATTTTAGAAATGAAAAGATTAAATATCTATTTAAAGTTAGTATGATTACATTTCTGGAAATCCAAAATAATCAATATGAAAACTATAATAATTTTAGTAAAATGACAATTGATTAAAAACTTATAAAAAATAGGACTCATAAATTCACATCATGAAAACATAAAGGTGAACTTAAAAGTTGAGAGAGAGGTAAATCACAAAAGACTCAACTCTAGCAAATAGTTTTGCTGGAGTAGAATTGGGTGGGGGGATGGGGTAACTGGGTAATGGGCATTAAGGAAGGCACATGAAGTAATGAGCACTGGGCATTGTAAACAACTGATGAATCACTGAATTCTAACTCTGAAACTAATAATACAGTATATGTTAAACTGAATTCAAAAAAAATTTTTTTTAAATAATATTCCTAAAAAAAAATCTCTATTGCCATGTGATGCAACATATTCACAGGTTCTAAGAACTAGAACATGGACAATTGGAGGGCTGTTATTTTTTCTACCACTGGTATATAACATATGAATTAAGAATTTGGCACTAAATTTGAATCCTTTCACCATTTATTGTGTAAGCTTAGGCAAACACTATCCATTCTAAGCCTCCATTGCCACATAGATAAAATGGGGTTGGGGGTAATAACTGAAACTACCTCAGAGTTTGGGGACATGTTCTCAATGAAGTAATGTCTGTAAACCACTTGGCATGGTTTGGCATATAGAAAATACTCAATATACATTAGCTTCCATATTGATACCACCAAGGAAAACATTAGTAAAATGAAGGATTATATAAGCTTATCTGACAGTCACTTTACTGAGTTTTATTCAATTGTCAAAAGTTTATTTTCCAACTTCAGACCAGTTTTGAATTTCTTATTTGCTCACCAAGCCTTCATTAATAAAAGTTTAAGCTATTTAACTCCATGGAGAATGCTAATGGATCTTTCCTGTTATCTATCACAAGAAAATCTTCCATATTTGAGTCATATACAGTTATAATATCAACCATGCTATCATTGAAGTTATTTATGAAAATTTCGAAGAGGAAAGGACTGAAAAGAAATCTCAGGAAAGCAATTGTGAAATGTCTGAAACTTGACATTTGTGTAAGTTGCTAAGGTTTTGTCTTTCAGCTCTAAATCCATCCTTCTAGTATATGTGTACATGAGGCTGGAGCTGAAACTCAGAAAATTATCCTTCTCCTTTGCCAGCTGATGTGCTGCTGGTTTTGCCAATAGAAAGAGACTGAGAAAAGTGACAGTCAAAAGGAGATGAGAAACAACAGACTCGTTTCTGTGTGCTTGAGGTCTGTGTCATCTCAACAAGGGACTTTCATGTGGAGAGGAGCAGTTGATTCCAGCAGTGGTTGGGTCCAGTTGGAACTGGAAGTGCCTTTCAACACTCTCAGAAGTGGCCTCAGAGCATCCCCTCAGAGGAGCCAGGATCAGGCATAGTCACTTCCTCTTCAGGGGTTTGAATTCTAGCTCTGCAAAGTCCTTTCTTCACGTTTCTGAGGCATCGAATCCTGTTGTGCAGCATCACCTCCTCAAAGATTTGGTGACTAATTCCACTGAGTGACATCGTCAAGCCTCTAGTTTCTAAAAACCTGAAAATGTTCATTCGATTTTCTTTCCTAGAAATGTCAGCTGTTTCCTGATAATAGCCTTAGGAATGTAATACCTCAGTACCCCTTTTGAATTTTAATTTCTTCAATAGGCATCCAGTTTCCTTTATTAAATTATCTCTGCTAAAATAAAAAGTGATTTTCCTTTTTTCTCTCTCTCTTTTTTCTTTTGTCTGAATGTATGCTTACCAATACATTGGTCCAATTTTTCTGGGAAAATTAGTCATGAACTTCTCTAACCATCCTTTTTATAAAGTTAATGTTTCTTTACTTAGAATTATAACAATGGGCCTTTAAGTGTCCAAATGAAGTTTTTAACCTAGTATTTTCATGTATTTTTACATAGCATTTGAGAACCCCCTGTCTGACTGCTATTCTCTAAAAACTTACTCATCTCAAGTGGTCTCTGCTTGGTTGCACCCATTTCCCAGATTTTGTCCTCAAATGTAAGCCCCTGAGTCCCCACCTTTCTCATGGCACCAACTACTGAGCCCTCCATTAATTTCCCAACATTCATATCTGGATTCCCTTTATCTCACTTTCCCAGAATCTTCTCAGTGACCTCTCCTGGATCTCAGCTCCATGAACGCTCACTCAATCCTTGAAGCCTCTTCCATAGACAACCTCTTCGCTTTGATCTCTGTCCTCATGCTTTCCCACCTAAAATCATCCAGTACATTAGTTCTCATCTGTGTACCTGTTTCTCCAGTTGGATATATGTCTCAGCCAGCAGTGGTTTCTTTCCTTTATGCCATCATTAGCACAGCACCAGACATTGAGCTAGATTCTAACACCATGTAGAAGAATACAGGATAAAGCCTATGCGTCAGGTGGATGAAGGATCAAATAGTTCTTAAAAGGAGCCATCCTTAGAATAGAAGCAAAATGGGTTTATATTAGATTCCTACCTTCACACTGCTGCTTTTAATACCTTTCTTTATAGTTTAACAACTGTCACACTCAAATATTAACTCCAAAACCAAAAAAAAAAAAGTTCACTTTTAGAAGGTATTCTTATGGGGAACAATGGTAGGTTTTTGTCCCATTATTCCTGCAACCCAATATCTGAAGATCCCTGCCCTATTTATTTCTATTCTTATTGCAAATTTTCTGTACTCTTTTCTTTCTTATATGTCTACCAGATGTCTCAGTACTAATTGTCCCTTATCTGCTCCCTTTATCTACCTGAAAGCTCCTGCTCTGGGTTCCCTGGGCCTCTATCATAGTGAGACTCATCTCTCTCTAGCTGCATCTGGCATTTTTAAACCCTCTAAATTCAACTGCAGCTTTTTTTGTTTGAAGACATGCTTTTTTTCCCCCTTCCTTTAACATACCTCTTTTCCACTCTTATCAGCAAGTTCCCTTTCTAAGTAATTTTATTCAACTAAATACAAAAGTGAACTCATTCAAGGAAAATATAAGGAAATAATAACACATATGCTATGCAAATATAGAAAAAATGATGAGAGCACATACTAATATTTAATGTTTTATAAAAACATTTTTTGAGCTACTGGATGAACAACTGTACTAAAGAAAAAAAAAAACCATTCTGTTTGTTCTTTGTGAATTTTTGATGGCTCCCAATGATCATTGTTTTCTTTTATAATTCAACTGAATTATCATATTAATAGTTTATGTATTTATTCTGCTGGGGAAAGATACAAGTTTTATCAACTTCCATTTAAACACAAAAACCAAACAAACAAAAAACTCAGTGTCTTCTGTTAAAAAAAATAAATAAAACAATATTAATAGCCAGTCTTTTAGAACATGGTGATGCACCAGCTACCACTTCTGAAAGCTACTTCATGTTCTCATATGACAAGTTCTCAGAGTTCTCTGAAAAGGAAATCCTCAAGATTGAGTGATCTGAATTGATTTTAAGCAACCAGGGACTTTATTATAATTTCACCAATCATTAGTATTAATTTCTTATTATTGATATTTGTTCAGTTGTTGCCAATTTAGTCAATAATACTGTAGAAATATTATATGGTGACAGATAGTAGACTACACTTACTGTGGTGAACATTAACAAATATATAGAATTGTCAGATCACCATGTTGAACTCTGAAACTAATATAACATTTTATGTCAAAGATACTTCAGTAATACAAAAATTTTAAATATAAAGATTGTTTAAAAATTTTTCTTAATGGGGTGCCTGGGTGGCTCAGTTGTTTAAAGCCTCTGCCTTTGGCTCAGGTCCTGATCTCAGGGTCCTGGGATCAAGCCCGCATCAGGCTCTCTGCTCAGCAGGGAGCCTGCTTCTCCCCCCTCTCCCTGCCTGCCTCTCTGCCTACTTGTCATCTCTGTCAAATAAATAAATAAAATATTTTAAAAAATGTTTTTCTTAAAAGATAAAAAAGAAAAGAGGTGTAGGTAGCTATGTTTTTAAAGAATGACTGGTTCATTTGTGTCGACGTGGATGGAACTAGAGGGTATTAGGCTGAGCTAAATAAGTCAATCAGAGAAGACAATGAACATATGACCTCCCTGATATGAGGAAGTTGAGAGGCAAAGTGGGGGGTTTGGGGAATAGGGAAGAAAAAAATGAAACAAGATGGGATAGGAGGGAGACAAACCATAAGAGACTTTTAATTTCACAAAACAAACTGAGGGTTGCCAGGGCAGGGTGGGCGGGGGTCAGGAGAAGATGGTTGGATTATGGACATTGGGGAAACTATGTGCTATGGTGAGTGCTGTGGAGTGTGTAAACCTGGTGATTCACAGACTTGTCCTGGGCCTAATAATACATTATATGTTAATAAGAAATTTAAAAAATTTTTAAAAAAAGAATGTCTATCTTTAACAAATTGGTTTGCTTATTGTTGTTTTCTTACATATCCATAATTATAATGTATATTCAAACTTAAAAATAATTTGGAAAATATAGTATCTATGTCACCACTTCATTGACCACACTAAGCTAATGTATTTGTTTACAATAGCCCTATTTAACCAAGAAAAACACACACAATCGATTACACTTTTAATTATGTATGTGAGGAGTTTGTATCTGATTATAACTCAAAGTCAGGTTTCCTATGAGAGTTTATTGCTGGTCTCAGTGTGTTTCTAATGTTTAACACTAATACTTAATGTCTATTTGAATCAGTGTTTACATTTGGGCTGAAATCCAAATTAAGAGTTCCTTTATAGTGTTCCATCCAATCTAGGAAAATTCTACCCACTTCCAGAAAATCTAATTATCTCAACCAAAACATAAATCTGAAAGATATTAATATATTTAATTTTTTATCATAATTAAATGGTGCCTAAACAGAACTGGGAAGTATTTTAATTTGAGAGAATAAGGTTGATTCAGAAAAGGGATATTCAGGCACTATACAGATATTGATGATAATTACTAATAGAACATGGTGTAAAGAACATAGGTCCTGGATACAGAAAATTTGATGTAAAGTGCCTAGTCTAGCACAACATTAGTTATTTGGGCAATTTAGTCTCTTTGTAAGGACAATAAAAACACACATGGCACAACCTTTTGGTAAGCATACAAAGGTATGCTATTTATAATAGACATAGTTTTCAATAATGGTAAAGAATTAGTTTATTGGGGGCAACTGGGTGGCTCCGTTATTTAAGCATCTGCCTTTGGCTTAGGTCATGGAGCCACATGCCAGGCTTCCCACCTAGTGGGGAGCTGGCTTCTGCTTCTCCCTCTGCCACTCCTTTCCATTTGTGCTTGATCTCTCTTGTGCACTCTCTCTCAAATAAATAAATAAAACCTTTGTTAAAATTTTTAAAAAGAGGGACGCCTGGGTGGCTCAGTGGGTAAAAGCCTCTGCCTTCGGCTCAGGTCATGATCCCAGGGTCCTGAGATCGAGCCCCACATAGGGCTCTCTGCTCAGCGGGGAGCCTGCTTCCCCCTCCCCCTCTCTGCCTGCCTCTCTGCCTACTTGTAATCTGTCTATCAAATAAATAAAAAATCTAAAAAAAAAATTTTTTAAGAATTATTTTATTAACACTATTTATAAATGCCTACACTATACCAGTCATTTGATGCTAAAATGTTCTGTACCAGCAAGTTGAACCTAATAAAAATGACATTAACGATAATGCATATCTTGATTCAGAGTTCAAAGAGAGAATGTCAGAGGAATTGTGTCCTTCAACTCAAGTAAGCACTTACTGCACCTCACAAAATCACAAACAATTAAAACATTAGTAATACATATTACATTTTTTACTGTAGGCCAGGAATGGTATAATCACAACAATATAACAAAACATATTTCTGATGAATATATTATTATCTTCATATGTATCAGGAATCACAGGCTGGGGAGTTAGAGATCTCATTAAAAGTGACTAACTCTATGACAAGAGTGTTGCTGGTGTTCAAATGCAGCCTTTCACAGTGTTGATGCACATACTTTTAAACACTGTTACCTACATATGCAATGGAATCACTTCTTGAAATGCAGCATTGAGGAAATGATGGAGTCCATAGTTGGGTAGGGACAAGGAGCACTGATTCTGAATGCACTTAAAGATCATGTCCACCACCTGAAATTTTTATAAAAAATCTTAGGGAAGACTAGGATCAGCCTACCTTGGATCTTTCAATTTTCCTGGAGCAAAATGTATGGCTGAGAGAACAGAAAACCACACTGGGATCAACTTGGATCACAGGGCCAACATTATGTTCAGGAAGATGCAGTTCAAAGATTGGCAGCTTCTACTAAACACTCATGTCCCAGAAACATGTCTCAGAAGATATTTTCTCACCATTCAGGGAAAGATAAATAACCCGCATCCACTTGTAGAGCATTTCCTTGCTATATATATATATATTTTTTTCCTGATATATATATATATCAGAAAATAGTGGTCTTCCCCTAGAAGATACTGTGTTAAGTATTATATTTTGGGAAATCAAACAAGGGATGGATTTGGTACTCCCACGTCTCCTCCCAACTGATTGCTTTCTGCAGTAGTATTGTCTACTAACAATGTTCTGAGATAATAGAATGAATGGTGGAAGGGGAGTATAAACTCAGGGGAAGAGAAAGGGAGAGATCAGATACATAACTCAGGATACAGACATTGTTTCCCCCATATCCGTTTAAGAATATGGCACAATATCCCTTGGAAGACTTGTAGCTCCTGCTTTGGAACAGCAGGAACATACTAACTTCAGCTTGGAACATACTAACTCACAGACACTACAATGTGTCCTTTGGGGGAATGTAGTATTCTCCTTAAACTAATGTGTGGGTACTTCAAACCTAGAAGCAAGTTTAAATTAGAGCACCATCCCCCAAAGGGCATGGCTGGAGAAAGTTGCTAATTTTTGTTGTCTTCCATACTCTGGTTAAGCAGAACATGTAACATAGCTGACAGTCAACCACAATCACATATCAGGGCAATCAAGCATATTTACATGGATTTTCCATCCTTTTCAGTCAATCTCTTATCCCTGCACAAGATCACTGAAAAGCATAAACATGTAACTGGGATCATTAGTCATGACCCTCCAGCCCCATAATTTATTTTTATAGGTAGACAGATCCCCGGGGATCCTGTGATCCCCCACAAAGTTCCTAAAGGACTCTAAATACTTGAGTTTCATAAAGTTTGTTAGTTAATTCTCTGAAAACCAGAATATTTAACCAGTGATAATTAATATTTCTTTTAGAAGATTGAATAACATAGGCTTAGCTTTCTTTGAGAGTATCATTATTTATTATTTATTCTATGTATTCAAAATATAGATATTCTAGATAGACTTAAGCCTTTCATTGCCATAAAAAAAGCAGATGAAGTAATGGCTTTAGAGTATAAACATACAGGATTCCATCTATCATGTTTATATGCTATGAGAAGTCTTCCTGTGCTGGTGGTGAGAGGTGGAAGTGATGGGAAGGAATGTGATACAAAATAATTTATGCATCAAGAATACTCCTATAAACCTGTGTGCTGCTTGAAACTGAGTTCAAAGATGAGATCCTCCTGAATTAGTCATTTAAAAACAAATCTTTCCTGCTGAGATTTTCACTGTCACTTTCAACACTTGGGTAAATTAATTCAAATAATCAGTTGCTGCAAATCACCCACCATCACTGGAAATTTCTGGCTGCATCACCCAAATATTATAAGAAGAATCATGCCATTCTGATTCTTGTCCTTCTTGTATGAAAATGAAGGTGCTCTCTTTATAATAATGCATTAATCATAGGTTCTCTTAGTCACTATGGGATGATTCTGTAGTCAGCATGAATTGCCCTCATTTTGAAATTTTTGTACAATAACTTCATGCTATCATATCTTAAGAATAAGAAGAGTTATTGTCAAGTTCGTTATCTCAGCAGGGTATGTTTGTGATGATGAAACTGCCAAGCTTCATCAAGTTGTTCATACTTTTTCCATTTTAGTAACATGACCCAATTCAGGCTCCGTCTGATAACTCATTTTGATTTTAACTTACTTTAAAAATGAGTCAATTTGATTTTTAAAACCTTGTTGATTTAAAACTATTTCAACACTTCCTGATATAATATCTTGTATTTTAGGGGGAAAAAATGAGATCCTCTTGACTCAGCAATCTTAAGAGGAAAATGTCAGAAAGTGGAAAACTGACAAATGTAAAAGTAGCATTAGTTCACTTTTCTTTACATTCCCTCCAACTGCTAAATTTCTTCTGTCATTTTTAAAAATCACTTAACCATTCATTCTCCAATCACAGTCCTAGCCTCGTCCAAACTACTTTTAATCCACCTGACTATACCCTGACAGCATGCTATCATATTTAGTACAAGTAAAAGAGCTCAGCATAGTAAGGGAAAAGACAGACAATCCTCACAAAACCTCCAGATTTCATGAAACATGATTTATGCCATTCTATTTTTATGACACTACTCTCTGCTAACTTGGCCAGCTACTACCTTGTTCCATTTTCATCTTGCTTTTTTTAAGATTTACTCCAGTGTCCTCTGACACATACAGAATCCTAGTGGAAATATCTTAGCAACAATTTAGAGTATAATTCTCAAGTGTGTAATAGTTCTTTCAGGGAACCCACGAATAAAAAAAAACCCAAAATGCTCATTTGAAATTCTGAATAAATTATTAGATAAACAGCAATATTATCTGTAGTTCAGTTCCTAGACTAGCCCAAAATATACCTAAAATAAAATTCATTTACATTAAAAAGCAATAATAATTATATTTTGAAATACTAATAAAAATGTGAAAATAAAATGAATATTGATTTTTCCATGTATCTTTTTTTTTTAAAGATTTTATTTACTTATTTTAGAGAGGACAGAGGGCATGAGAGAGAAAGAGCAAGCAGGAGCAGGAAGAAGATCAGAGGGAGAGGGAGAAGCAAACTCCCCACTGAGACAGGTGCCAAATGCGGGGCTTGATCCTAGAACCCCAAGATCATAACCTGAGCCAAAGGGAGATGCTTAGCCAACTGAGCTACCCATGTGCCCCATCCATGCATCTTTAATACCTATCCTGGAAGGATGTTTATAGACAAGTGATGTGGCAGATATATCAAAGTCAAAAAGGCATAGCATATGAGTTAGAAACTTTAAATTTGCATTCTTTGCTTTTTTTTAAACTTATTTTTTGCCAATGCCATATCTAGCTCCTCAAAGTTAGACACTTAGGTTCTTTATTGATATAGTCTTGGTGCAATTAAGTTCTAAATTCAGGCATTGCCATAGTTTTGTTCCCCAATCTCAATTGAGTCAAATTTTAAATAAATCACAATAGAGGACCAACCATGATATGGAAACTGCATCACGCTAAAAATTTCCAATGACCATCACTAACTTTCAGGGGCCTATGAGCTTTGGGATAGTCCCATTAAATTCTGCTAGACTTTCAACAACTCACCCCCTCCCCATCCATTGTTTCTGTCTTGTTTCTGTACTAAAAAATTCTGTCCCTGACTCCTACAAGCATCCCATCCCATTCCAAGACCAGCTACTTCATTTGAATATCAACTAATATGGGACAGTTGATAGGGAGTGGGTGGACTCCACTCCAATGACTCCAAACAGTGTGAAGATTGCTCATGTTTTCTTCTACCTACTGGCTATAGAGCTCCGATATTTAACCTTGGATATTTAGTTGTTCACTGTTTCCCTGATAAGAATGTATTAATGTAATAACTTATTAGCACTCCAAACTGAACCTTTTTCTGACATTATCTCCAGCTAGTTAATTTTTCTACTGCCTGTCCTTCTCAATGGATCAATTAGGTCCTATGTTCTGCCTATTCCCCATCATTTTATACCTATACCATGATTTTATTCCTCATCATTTTATTCCCCATCATTTTATACCTATTCTATTATGCAGAGCTTATTCACCAACTATGACTAAAAATATTATGATAGAATTTAAACATTCTACTCGATGGGGTATACCTCTGAAAATATGCTTTTAAAATAGTAACAACTTTTAGACATTGTTTCTGAATGCTCTCTGTCTTACTGCTAGAGTCTTGTTCCTATCCCCATCCTTAAGATAACCTATCTATGCACATTGTTTCATTCATTAATGCCCACTTTTGAAAGAAGTGTCCTGGGTTCTAAAAGACCTCAGTGATAGATTAAATGCAATTAAGTCCTAATTTTGCCACTTTCTGGTCTTCTAAATTTGGGCAAATAACTTTACAATTACCAATTAAGTTGGCTTTAATATTTCCTTAAGACAAGGGAACAAAAAATTGTGAATTTCTCTGAAATGTTGTATGGGTCTTTAATACAAGGATCCCTGGTCTTTAATACAAGGATTACTTAATAGATAAATATTTTGCTATGAAATGATATTTGTCCTCTCAAAAATTCATATGTTGGAACCCTCATCCGCAATATGATAGTATTTGGAGATGGAGCCACTGAAAACCAATTAGATCATGAGGTTAAAGTCCTCAGGATGAGTGTCTTTGTAAGAAGAGACATTCCAGAGCTTATCCTTTTAAATTTAAAATCAATTAATAAACATATAGTGTGTTAATAGTTTCAAAGGTAAAGTTTAATGATTCATCAGTTCCTTATAACACCCAGTGCTCATTACCTCAAGTACCTTCTTTAATGCCCATCCCCCAAAATTATCCCATTCCTCCACCCTCGCCCCCAGCTACCTTCAGTTTGTTTCCTACAATTAAGAGTCTTTCATGGTTTTTCTCCCTCTCTGATTTCATTGGAGCTTATTTCTTATCTCAAGTTTCTGCCAGGTGATGATACAATAAGAAAGACATCTGCAAGGCAGGATGTAGGCTCTCCCTAGACACTGAATCTGCCAGGATATTGCTCTTGGACTTCCCAGCCTCTAGAATTGTGAATACTAAATATTTATTGTTTCAGCCACCCAAGCTATGATGATCTATTATAGCTGACTGAACTGAAGACATGTTTATGTGCTAATTATTAACCTATTATTCAATTGACTAAGTATTTTTTGAGTGCTTGTGTGTGAATGTTTGTCTGTTGTAGTTTACATTTCTGGATTGTAGATCCCCTTGCAATTCTCTTTTTGGGAAAATGTATGTATTCAAACACCATTCAGTGGTAGGCTTTTAAGTGGATAAAAAGGAAAAATTTCTTGAAATTGGAAGTAGCAGAGATTTCTGACCTCAGTACGAGAGAAGCAAAAATTTCAAAACTCAGAACCCAGTCATATGACAGAATTAGTAGCTTAAAAATGATTGATTTTTAAGCTAGTGTTAGCTTAATTTAGTTCGGTTCACTTTTGTTTCCAGTTGTGATTTGATCAGTGATATAAACAGAACACCCTTACTTTTGTCTTCTCTCGCCTAGAGTGCATCTCACTCCACATGAAACTACTCCAAATCTC
This sequence comes from Mustela nigripes, assembly GCF_022355385.1. NCBI lineage: Eukaryota > Metazoa > Chordata > Mammalia > Carnivora > Mustelidae > Mustela > Mustela nigripes. The sequence continues at coordinate 224,994,532 of NC_081557.1, read as the reverse complement.
TAAACATCAGGATTGCCTCTAAGAGATACAAAACTGAAACCAGAAATCACGTCCCCCTACAAGCACGGTTATCTTTTTAGTGTCTTGGTACTACTTATTTGCAAAAAGTAAAACAACTTTCAAACAAGTCTAAGTCATTGTTTTTTGTGTATTTACAAACCTGTGCCACCTCCAGGTATGCCCTAACTGATGTGTGTAATTGTGTAGGTGTCTATTGATGGTTCAGAGATCTTTGTAGAGCTCAGGTAGGAAGTATCTCAGAGAGCCCATGAGTTAGGATCACATGTCCTGATAGATGACCAGGAAGGCTCCAACTTTTAAAGGCTTTCCACTTGATTTTTAATTTTATTATAAAATACTGTGGAGGGAAAATTCTGTGGAGGGATCTTTTGTTGGTTCTTACTCTTTTTCTGCAGAGGCAAAGAATATATCAATTTTCTATTGCAAATTATAATATTCCACACTTGAATTCACTTTTTATATTGTTTGTAAGCTAAGGAGTCCAGTTTTCTTGAGTATTTTTCAAAGAAAAATTTAATGGCATGGCTTATGGACTTCTGATTGTTTTTGCCTCATCTTTAATTTGCATCTTATGAATTTGTGTCAATGTGAGTTGAATATAATACTCTACAGATTATATTCTATAATGCAAATTATATGCAGAACTATAAACAAAGTATTCAATTTTTTTTTCTTTTTATTTTGCTTCCATCAAATTGATGGAAATTACTTGCTTTTTTTGATAACAATGGCTCAGTAAGGAAATTAAATGAATCTCAACAATGAAGAAATGGATTCATAGTGCTTCTGACATAGTCCTCCAACACCTGAACTGGGCTACAAATCTCAGTGGGAAAGCACTTTACTAGTTAATACAGTTTACTCAAACTATTTCTGTTTATAATATATTTTAATGCATGTGAAATAATTAGTAATATTTTTCACTTGTGATTCTAGGTTGCTATACTTTTATTTCAGGCATATTGCCTCTTCCAAATAAATGTGAAGCTTTATAATTATTTCCACTGAACTCTATTGTTATTAAGTATCTCATTTCTGCCTAACCAAAAACTTTAAATTCCAATTTCATATTTTCTTAATTTATATATCACCCCAAATTTTTATTTTCTTATGTAATTAATATGCCATCTCCATTTTTGCAGCATTTATATTGACTTTATCATGATTATGGAATAAAATATAACAATTTATGTTAATAATTATAGTATCAATTATTTATAACCAGTAAAAGCTCCACATATTAAAATGTGAGACCAATATTAATAATTAGAATGTGAGATTAGCATGTATGATTTTTTTTTAAAGATTTTATTTACTTATCAGAGAGAGAGAGGGGGAGAGAGCAAGCAAAGGTAGACAGAATGGCAGGCAGAGGCAGAGGGAGAAGCAGGCTCCCCGCCAAGCAAGGAGCCTGATGCGGGACTCGATCCCAGGACGCCGGGATCATGACCTGAGCCGAAGGCAGATGCTTAACCAACTGAGCCACCCAGGTGTCCCATAGCATGTATGATTTTTTACTTACTCTCTTATCATTGCTATAGAGGAAATGAAAATAATAAAGGGCATTTTTTAGTGTAACAGTATACGTGTATGTGAGATAGGAAAAATTATTTTTGAACCACATCTGTGGACCTCTCCTGGATATATAGTCTTAGGAGAATCGTTATGCTATCCTATTCTTTTCATAAAAATATTTTTTCACACTTTGGTGCATAAATAATTCAGAATTTTTATTTCTGACTGCAACACAATAAATTTTAACATAAATGTTTCACCCATAATTCCATCCTTTCAAGAATCAATTGTTGTCATTTTTGTGTTCTTTTATTTTTAATTAAAATTTATTAAATGTCATTAAAATTTGAATGTATTTATCTAACAAAAATCATATAACATAAAATTTTACAGTCCATTTATTTTATTTATTATAAAAGTGTCCGTTTTGTAATTTTATATTTTTCCGTAATTAATGTTCTATTGATTGCATTAAAGAGTTGATATCTTTCTTTATGTATTTGATCCCCTTATTTTTGCATATTTTGACTATTTCTAATCAAAAAACATTTTTTTCTCATTGCAGTTTAGTGTTTATAGATCTTGGGGCAGAGCATCAAAATGTGCATTTATTTATTATTTATTTTAAAGACTTATTTATTTCAGAGAGACAAAGAGTGCCAGTGAGGGCAGGGGCAGAGGGAGAGAGAAAATCCCAAGCAGACTCCCAGCTGAACAGGGAGCCTGAGGTGGGGCTCCATCTCAGGACCCTGAGATCATGAACTGAGCAGAAATCAAGAATCGGACTGAACCACCCAGGCGCCACAAAATCTACATGCTTTTAAATAAAGATTTTCTTTATACCTCCCTTCCCATTCTGCAGTTTTCATTCATGTACAAGCATGTGTCATCCAGGAGATGATATGCTTAAGAGCCACGTTATCGGAAATGAGATAGGATGGCTCAAGGAAAATATAAACAAAGGTTTTTCTACATTTAACTTCTAGGTGGGTTCCACCTATTTTTTGACATATACATTTATAGATATGTTAAAACCACAATTTGATAGTTCCTACTAATATCTCTGTGAAGAACTGCACAGCATGCTAGTTTATGTGAGATGCGCATGTACTTGGTAGGTGTCTATTAATAAAACCAGGGAGGAGAGTATTCTACCATAGAATACTTCTATTTTTTTACTCAGTGTATCATACACATCTCTTGACCACCCTGTACCCTTTGGTAAACCATATAGAGTACAGAAATGACACTTTTATTTAACGGTGGCTGCAATGAGAACACCTCTGGAGGATTGGTAAAAGAACTTAAAAACCATGAGAGCAGTGCTACCCCCTGGCCAAAGGGCAAATCTATTTGTAAGTCTTGTTCTTATCAGTTGAATTTAAGGAGAGTGGGATTTGGAAGGTACCATGCAGATCATCCAATCCTATCCTCTCGTCTGGTCAATGAGCAAATCAAATCCCTGATGTTTAAACTAATTTGCACTATGCCACATAGAAAATTTTTATTTTAAAGTGTAACAAAAGCTCTGTCCTTTAACTGGTAGTTTTGTTTTATTTGTTTGTTCTGTTCTGATTTTATATTTAAAGAACTTAGACTTTCTAAAGGAGAAAACATGATAGACTCCAGAGGGCAAATACCATCTCCAAGGATACTCTGTGAGGAGCTTCAGTGAGAACACTTTATTCTCAAATACATGAAGAGTTCTAAGTCACTTTTTTGGTAAGACATTATTACTGTTATTAGTTATGTGAATTTATTACTTAAATTTATTTTTAATAGTCACTAGCAGTCATTCTTAGTCACCATTATTTACATGGCAACAATTTCCATTATATTACAAATATAATACTAAAACTCAACTTAATTAGCAAAAGGAAATGGATAATAACAAATTAAATATGCAAAGATTAGTTTACAAGGATTCTTACAATGAATTCTGAACTTGATAAAAAATCTTAAATAGCAAAAGTTGACCGGAAAAATAGGCTTTATTCATTTTCCACTATTAATAATTTTACAAACAATTATAAGGTTATTGGGCTAGTATTTATTCCCTTAAGTGATATGCACTCTGATAAATGGAAAAAAAATTCAATAGGGGATATTTTTAAATTCATATTTTGAATGTTTTTACTTTAAGGATATATGCTTCTAAAGTGTATAAGTTTTACTGACATTAATAAAGGTTATATGAATATTCCACATATTAATAGTATGAATCAAATGCCTTTCAATATTTAATAATGGCGTGTATTAATATTCATTGAGTTGATTTATTTTCCACAGAACTCCACTCTTTATTGAATGTGTTAGCTGATGGCATTCCGTACACAAACAATAAAATATGTGGCATCATTCTTTGGTACTTTAAACAATATATAATATTCTTTAAGAGCTCATAGGATAATTTAAAATTATATTTTTCCTAACATTATACATAGTAGTCTATAAAAATTTCCTGTGATCATTTGGAGGGTACATGTTAGATTATATAAAGTATATTCATGAAATCAATTATGTCATTTTCATAAGGAACATTACTTTACTAAGATTTTAAATGTTTTCCTTCACTGATAACCAAAACTGCAAATTAAAATATGATACAGTTATATGTCTGTAGAAAATGAGTAAAAATTATACATTAAATTGAGGTTCTTGGTTAAAAATATATTTATACATAATTGTCTCATACTTAGATATGAAGAGACAACCAAGGGTTACCTGATATTTGCTAAACAGAGAGGACACACACACATACACAGACAAATGAAAAGGGGTAAGCAAACTTGTAAGAAGCTAGATAATTCATATTTCCATAACCAAAGAAAATGTGTTTCAAAAATTAAGGCAAAATAGATTTTTATATAAAAATAAATTCTAAGATAATCTGTTGCCAACATGTCTTCCCTATAAAAATGTAGAAAAATGTTGCTCAGGTTGATGGAAATGTAGATTTTTCCAAAAGAATAAAGAGTACCATAAATAGGTAATATCTGAGTAAATACAGAAAGTTGTTCACCTTGTTTAAAAATTTCATTTAAATGTAAGTATTTGAACCAAAATATATGACAAAAATAGTACAGACAGGGAATATTGTAAGATTATTATATTAAATATGAAATACTGTATTCTTTGAAAGTGACTATGATAAATTAAATATGCATACTGTAAACTGTAGAGCAAAGAATTACAAAAAAGTATGTCTAATAAGCCAATAGTGGAGATATAATTAAATACTGGAAAACAGTCAATACAAAATACTTTGAAAATAAAAGAAGGGAAAAAAACAGAAATCAAATAGGAAAGTGGTAGATTGAAGCCAAATTCATACATTCAACATACATATTAAATGTGCAACTATTTTTTAAATACAAATATAAAGAAGGTGAACAAAATATATAGATTTTTTTAAGAACCAAAAGTATTTTGGGAGACATTTTAGCCTGAATTAAGTATGAAAATATGAGTTCTAATTATTAGATTATAGCTACTAAATGCTCGGTATTGAACATATAATCAAGAGAGGGTGAGATGAGTGATTTTGTAGGATTAGAAGCTCGGTAACCAAAAAAGCCTTCACTTGTGATGAAATAAAAGGAGTATAGGATGGTCATTCACAAAGGGAAAGGCAAAAATAATCTTTCTAATGGCCATTCAATGATAATTTCTTTGAGTGCTCTGGAAAATTGCTTTGGAAACATAAAACTACTTAAAACAAACTAGAGGGGAAAGTTTTGAGAGAGTGAGAAAACAAGCAAACAAACAAAAACCAAGGGATGAGTGTGCTCCAAATACATTTTAATTGAAAATGGCGAAGAAAACCAAAATAAAGTTACAATGGCCAAACAGTAGCTTCGGTTTATTTTATTTATTTATTTTTTGAATAACAAAAGGAGATTTTTATTGAGTCACCTTACTGAGAAACTACTTTTGGGAAATTTAATAATAGCTATAATGTTCACAGTGAATCTAATTCCATTTTGTCACCTGAGTTTTTGCAATATGTTTTTTTAAAAAAACATGAAGTTTTCTATTATAAAACAAATATATAGTATAACATATCAATAAGGTCTTTAAAAACACAAATATCCACATAAAGCTTGTGAAAGAAAAATGTTATCAGTATTTGAAACATTTTGTGGATCTCAGCAGCTTTAGAATCTTCCCCTCCTCCAAAGTTAATTATCTCAACTTTAAATAATTCACTTTCTTGTCTTTAATTTTCACCAAAAAATATGTATACATAAAAAAAGTCTTTAGTAAGATATGTTTCTAAACTGTATAAAAATAAGACTCTTAAGTTCATGCATTCTGTGATTTCCATTTTTCTCTAAATGTTCTCTACAGATTAAATTGATGTTGATTTGTGTTGATAAATATATTTCATGTGTTTTCAATGATGGACAGTATTTAATTGTACAAATATATAATAATTTATTTTTCTTCTTGATATTAACTTGATATCTACTATATCTTGATATTAACTTGATATCTACTATATCAAGTTAATATCTATTATATCAAGTTAATACTGATATTAACTTGATATCTTGATATTAATTTGATATCAACTGATTTTTTTTTAATTTTCTTAAGATGGGTTACTATGTACCATTCTTTTACATAAGCACAGTTTTTTCTAGAACATTCCCAAGAATCTAATGGATGGTTAATAGAGTATATATGTTTTCAATTTTACTAGAAAATGCTTATATCCTTCCCAACATGCTTGAATTAATTTCTTTTCCATCAGTGAAGATAGGAAAGTGGAGGGTCCATATATTCCACACTTGCTAACACATAATACCATTTTCAAATACAGGATTTTATTTTTGCCAATCTGTTTGGTGTTTAAAGCAGTACTTTGTTATCATTTTACACTTTACATTTCTTCAGTTAGCAGTGAGATTGACATCTTTGCATACATGTATCAATCAGTTGGGTATCTATCAATGTGAGGTAACTAGTTTATCTAATATTTTGTTTGGATTTTCTGGATATTCCCTATTAATCTGTGATATTTTTTCTCTTCTGTGTTTTATACATACGCTTTCCAAGAAAAAGAAATAAACACATGGAGTCTTCTAATAAACAAATATTCTCAATTTTAAATGTAGTATATTAATATTTTCCTTCATTGACAGCATGTTTTGTCTTAAGAAAACATACCCTAGCTTGAGATAACAAAGATACTTTCATGTATTATCTTCTAACACCTCTGTTTTGTCTTTTTAGGTAACCCACATGAAATGAATTTGATTGGGAATCAAATTTCTTGAGTTTCCACTTTTGGATGCCCAATTACTGTAGCATTGATTATTGAAAAAAAAAAAAAAAAAAGAACCTGTTTTCTCTGCTGCTCTTCACTGACTTTTGTTATATAGTAAGCATTAAAAATCTGTGACCTATTTCTAGGCTCTGTAGGCTATCTATCCTTGCACCAATACTTCTCTCTCAGAATTTATTTGTATAGCTTTATAATATACAATGATATTTTGTAGGAAAAGTCCTCCATCCATATTCTTCCCCTTGAAGACTATCTTGGTAATTATCGACTCTTTGTAATTGATTTCACATAAACTTGAGAGTCAGCTTTTTCCTAAAGTATGTGTTACAATTGAATTGGATGGGGATCATTTTTAAACTATAAATCAATTTGAAGTGACATAACATATTTACAATATTGAGTCTCCTTATTCTTGTGGTATATCAATAGATTTATCTAATTTTATAATGCATCTCCTTTAGTTTAATAATTTTGTAACAGTTCTTGCCTATTGTATATTTATTCTTATATTTTTTGTGATATATAAACTATTTTTTTATTTTACTAGTTTTTTTATTTGGTATTGGTATATAGAAATTCACTTCATTATTCTATATTATTTTGTGCTTAGCAAGATTGCAAAATTCTCACATTAGTAATATGTGTTGATTGTTTTGAATTTTCTATATACAATACCGTCTAAAAACTAAAGCAATTTTAATTCTTGGTCAGTAATCACAATTTTTTTTTTATTTTTTACTTTTGTTGTCTTAATGAGAGGTCAGTTTTCCAGTGTAAAAATAAACATAAAGTGGGGTATTGGACAACTTTTTCTTGTTGGGGGAATTTAAAGGAAAACCTTCCAACATTTCAAAATTAAGTCTGAGGTTGGCTATAGTTTTTTTAAAGATATATTTATCCACATAAGAAGTTCCTTCTTAATCCCAACTTGCTAAAAACTTTCATCATGAAGGACTATAGAAGTTTACCAAAAACAGTCACATGTTTAAAAGAAATTAAACTGCTAATAAGATGCATTACATTCATTGGGGTATAGTAACTTTTGAATAAATGATTCCAATATCTTTAAGAAAACATTAAATCTTTAAGAAATATCATTAACAAACAGATTTCCCTTTCCTGGTCCTAAGTTTCTATTTTAAAATCTTTCCACAATCACATTGCTTTTTAATTGTGTTGTATAATGGAAGTGCTCTGTTCATTTCACTGAAGATATCTTTTGATCCTTCACAGACTTTTTGCAATGTTAAAAAGAAAATTTCTTCTAATAGTTATACATTCAGTAGGTCAGGTGCAAATAGTAACAATTTATATTATAGTTTTATAGTGATTCTAGTGCTATATGGTGCTTACTTTTTGTTTACTTTTTTAAAAAATATATTTTATTTATTTAAGGGATAGGGGAGAAAGAGAGGGGGAGGGAGAGAGATAAGCAGACTCTTCACTAAGCAGGGAGCCCAACACAGAGCTTGATGTGCAGACCATGAGATCATGACCTGAACCGAAATCAAGAGACAGATGCTTAACTGACTGTGCCACCCATATGTTCCACGGTGCTTACTTTTTAAATTAGCAGCTTATATATTTGCTCATAGTATTTGAATGTATATGTTGGTAGATAAACTGGACATAGATTTAGGGACAGATGTTGAAAACTAGAACAGTAGACAAAAATTTCTGTAATGCATTAACCCACATTATTATATGTCACAGATGATTAACCTTCAAGCACAGTGGTTCAGTCTATTGCACTTCTGTAAAGTACAAATTGGCCACCAATACAAGTTATGTCTAGTGGTTCAATCTAATACAAAGTGGTTTGAAGATGATCCAAAAGGATAACCAATGACTATGAGCAGTAAAACTCATAAAATATGTTCTTATATGTGCATAACTATTTTCATTACCTAGCCCATTATATTCAGAGAAAATTTTTAATTCAATCAGATGAATAGTGTAATTTTAATCTCAACCACTTTCCTAGAAATTTGGCATGAGACAAAAACACTCTGAGAGCATTTCCAGTTCTTCATTAAGACAGTTTCATATTGTATGACTCTGAATAATTTTATGTATTTAATATAATGAAACAAAAATTGAGAGAGAGTTTATTTAGTTAGAATTTTTAGCCTCGATATTGATAACATTTCTTGTGGATCAGTTGTAATCAGATCTCAGATTTGTTGCTTCATGAAGAATGGACTTGTTCTTCATCTGCTGGTAGTACATGACTTCCAAAGAGACTGCATCAGTTCCTTTAATACAGAGAAGATAAAATTTTACTCTCTCTTTAGGGTAAATACCCAATAGTGCAATTGCTGTGAAGTATGTAAACCTGGTGATTCACAGACCTGTACCCCTGGGGATAAAAATATATGTTTATAAAAAATAAAAAATTATATTAAAAAAAAATTTTACTCTCTCCCCACATATCCACACAGTTCTGAAAATAATGAACCCATCATTATTCTAGTAATCCTTGAATAAAAATACAGAATTATATTAAGGAAGGTAGTGCAGCACTGTTTGTGGGGTAAGGAAAGCTTTGTCTGAGAACCGCTTACTGATTAAGTCAGGTACATTCCCTCAACCATGTGAAGGAGAACATGTTTGCCTGAAGCCCTTGGAAGTACAGAACTGGAATCTTTATGACCCAAAGAGGACTCTCTCAGAGTCAAAATCCCCAGAGATGGAGTCTCTGAGTCTCAACTCTCTTTAGCTTCAAGTGCTGCTATGAAATACTACATGATAATTAGTTTCAGTACAGTTACAAGCTTTTATTTTTAAGTGGCCTACATGTTTAATTTACTCAATAAACTGAAATATGCTTGATCTCTTACCAGACTGTGTCACAATAACAGCTGTTTTTTAAAGTCTCAACTGGGACAGTGGTTAAAAGTCCTTGAAAAGTAAATGGCATACATTCAATTAAGCTAAAGAAATAGCTAAAACAAGTATTATTTAGTGGGTTTTTAATTAGATGACTTCTATTAAATTGGTGCTCTAAAAGGGATTTCACAACCTCCCAAGATTGTGCTAGTTAGAAACGAGACCATAAAAATTCCATTTAACTCTATCTTGTGAGAGCTCACTCACACGTTGGGTATTTCTCTATCATCAGCATTCATATGCTTGGAATTGCACTGTTAATTTGCCAAGTGATGTTCAAGAGGTAAAACAAGGTAAATTATCCTCAGTAAATCAAAAAGACTTTCTGATCGTGAGGCACAGTGATCTCTCCCCTGTGATCCTGGAAGCCACCAACCTCAGCAGCAGAGGGGCTTAAGACCATGATTAGGATTTCTGCCTTGCTTGAAAATTTCTGGAGCAGAGAGAAGAGAATTTACTCTCTTCTCCACTAGGAATATCTGCAGTCTCTTCAGTGGATCTTGTATTTTAGTAAAAGTCCTTTACGTTTTGCTCCCTGTTTGTCTGACTTGTCTGACTTCCTTTCTACCATCACCTCCAAATTTTTAAGTTTCAATTCTAGCGATACCAACCTTCTTATTATTTCAAAACCATAATGTTCCTCTCTTTCTTTGAAATTTTTCTCACCGTCTAGGATCAGCCTTCCTATAAGAAACTCTGTTTATCTTTTAAAACAGTTCCTTAGCTTAATCTTCTTTATGACTCTCGAGATCCTGTGTGCTCCCTCCCATCAACGTCTCATCCCTGACAGATTGAACACCTTGTTTCTGTTTGCCAGTTCTGTCTAGTGAACACATATTTGTGAACACATTCTTCGCTATAAATACCAATGTTTCACAATGGACTATGAGGGGTTTGGGGTCAATGATTTTATGTAATTCAGGTATTTGCCTTATTTCTTGTACTAGATACTCAATAAAACTGAACTAAATAAACTGAACTAAATCAAATTATTAATACACCCCCTCCTTTACTGTCTCCACTAACAGGCTTGACGATTGCTGATTAACTGCTTTAGGTACACAAAGAAAGCAAATACATTCATATATACATAAGTTGGTATTGAAGTAGAAAAATGTTGAGATTTTGATTTTTATATCTGGATAAACTGTCGTTTCTGCCACTTCCTATAAATAAGATCAAGAATATGATAAACTTTCTAAATTTCAGTTTTATTTTCTGTAAATAGGGATATAGTTATATTTATTTAAGGAGATTATCTTAACTACATCATCAACGTGAAAAAATTTTGTAGGTCATTCAACAAAAATTATTTACATATTGAGTGCCAACTGCTTTACACGTAATACCTAATTTAACTGCACTGCAAACCCACACAATAATGCTTTTATAATTCCTATTTGCTAATGAATGATGTTTAGACAAGTCAAGATCCTTGCAAAATGACAAATAAGAAGTCTAATGCTAGAAATCACATTTTTAACTACCACACACACACACAAAAGAACTTACACAGAGAGTTCCTTGTACAATATGCTGAATAGCAGCCTTTGTGGAATTTATTATTGTTCTGATGTGTAAGCTGTTGAAGGTAAAAAAATGCCATGAAGCTAGAAAACACAGATCTGTTTAAGTTGCTTCAACCACAGTATAAATAGTGCTACGGGGACAAATACAAGTGGCTGTGGCTTTCTTTTTTTTTTTTTTTTAATAAGCATTACATACGTAATAAACAGGTGCCATATTCTTTACACACATCCAAGAAAGAAAAAAAAACAGTAAAATAATCTGAGACATATAATTAGGATTTGTTAAGTTAAATAAAATCTGAAGTAAAGGTCATTGTTCAGTTTTATGTGATCTTCCCACGGGTGCTTGGCATGAGCAGCTGGAAGAGACGGACGTGTCTGGCTTATCAAAGACAGAGTGCAACTGTTTAGATTTGTATTTTCAGAGTCAACAGGCTCCAAACCATGTCCCACTTACTAGGTGAATTCCAAAACCCCTGTTCTTCTTACCTCTCTGTCTGAGCTCTCTTCACATTTCATTTCTTGAAAAGCTCTCTGTCCTCACTGACATTCCCAGGGAATGTAGTATTTGGCTATATTCCATCTTCTCATTTTCCAAAACCTACACTCAGATCCTTGAATTATATTTTTTAAGACTCTATTTAATTATTTGAGAGAGAGACAGAGACAGAGCAGGAGCACGGGAAGGGATAGAGGGGAAAGCAGACTCCCAGCTGAGCAGAAAGCCCCATGCAGAGCTTGATCTCTGGACCCTGGGATCATGACCTGAGCCTAACTATCTGAGCCACCCAGGTGCCCCTCAGGTCCCTGAATTATAGCTCACTCTAGAACCTGACAATAGCAGAGAGAATTCTAACAGTGAGCACTTTCATTTTTTTTAAATTATTACATACCATTTATATTGTAAAGCACTTTTTAAAACCTATTTTCTAATTGTCCTCCAATCCTGAGAATCTGGATATTATTATCATCACTGTAAGTGAAGAAATGGAAACTCAAATTCTATGGGACAGGCAGCTGGAAGACATGATGCTGGGATACATGATGCTGGAATACATGGGTGTGCTTCAGTTCTGACCTGTCCCACTCCAAAGGGAAATTGTTACACTTTATTTTTATTGTCCCCTTGAGTGAACCACATTTATTTTATTTAGTAGACATGCATTGAGAATCTCTGTGAAGCTAAGTACAGCATTTGGGGTTGGGGATTTAAATATATATATATATATATATATATATATATATATATATATATATATCTCACAGTAATGTGGAGAAAACTCTGATATCCAAAGAGTAGAGATAAAGGGGAACACTTGGCAAGGCAGAGAACCACAGGTAATAATGCAAAACCTGACACATGGAAAATTCTGAAATATTTTTCCGCTTAAAAGAGATAAATGGACATAGTACTGATGACTAATTTTCTCTTTACCTCTAATAACTTCGCAGAGTTAACTCAACAGGACTGAATTAATTAAGTGGAAGAAAGATTGAAAAACCAAGATTGGGTTCTGAAGCCTCCTCATTTCTAACAAGGCTACTTTCTTCACCAAGAAGCTACTATTGTTGAATAGTTGTCTAGATTATCTCTGACCACACCCCTACTCCATGGATATATATTCTCTCCATTAAAACCTTCTCCTTGGTGATCTATTTGAGTCTGAGTGCTCCTCTTTGGGACAATCACAGCTTGGGGGACCATGTGTATTCTGTTATGTCTATCCTTATAAATTTTCCCCCCGTATATCATTAAGTATCTTGTTAAGTATATTGTTATGTAGAATATATCCCCAGTATATTGTTAAAGGTGTAGAGTCATACTATAGGTGGTTAGTTATAACTATATCTATATCTATATCATCTATATCTGTATATCTATGTTCCCTTTGTAGGACTCCACCCATTTCAACAGAACCAAAAATAACTTACTATTTTAAAATACACTCTACTTTGACTGTTACTTACTATAATAATGGTCAGATTTTTTGACAGCTGCTATAAGGAAAGTATTATACACACATGGCCTCCAGTATAAAAAACAATCTTTCAAGTTAAGTGTTATAAACATCCATCTTTCCCAGTGAGGACTATAAAGTTCAAGGGATTATGTTAGTTCTTTCTATGTTTTATTTTGAGCCTCTATTACATGCTAGAACTCACAGATACAGCTGTGATCTAAATGGTTATAAACTTTGTCTTCATGGAGTAAGCAGGAGAGCCAAATATCCATTCAAACAATATATAGCTAGCTACATACTGCGATGCATTACAAAGCAAAATAATGGTACTCTGCAAAATCAAGAGTTTAGGGACTCAAAGGAGATGTAAATGAGAATTTGACAGTTGCAAAAAGATCCTTTTCTAAATGAAAGAAAGGTGAACTGTATGGAGGCGGAGGAATAATTCAGATAGAAAAATCTATTAATTGAAAATCCTCAAGCTAGGGAAATTTCTGACAAAAACAAGGAAATCACAAAAAGTATTGTGGCTGGGGGGTGGCAGGTGATGGGAAATGCCAAGAGATGAAATAGAAGATTTAGGAAGGAGTCACTTCCTACAGGACTTTCCCTACCATCCGAAAACTACTGATTATATTCTAAGGGTAACAAAAAGAGAATTAAAAGTTTTAGTGGACAAAATGGTAAGATCAGATTTGCGTTTTAACAATCTCATTCAAGGTGCTCCATAGAAAAATAATCTAGGAATAAGGATTGAGAGCAAGTCTGTCTTGGTCCAAAGCTGAGCTCCTTTCACTATACCTCATGGCCTCTAACATCCTTTATTACATTTGCTTTCCAGACCAAATCTGTGGAGGTGGAGAAAACAGGAATTATTATTCACTTTTTATACATCTTGACACTGAGGTTAAATTAAAAAATTTAAAAAATAAAAAAATAAAAAGATAGGTGGCCAAGGTCTTTTTATTGCCAGTGACAAATGATACAGTTATTGAGCTAATGAGAGATGGCTAAGAATTACCATAGACCTATCTAGTGCCAGGTTCTGAGTTAAACATCTTCTGTTTATTAACTCCTTGAATTCCTACAAAAAGAGTAATGAGGATTTACTCCTAAATGTCTGAAGAAGAACCTTTGGGAAAGAAAAATGAAGTAACTTCCTCAAGTTCAGATAGCTAATACAGTCTAGAGTCTTTTGATTCTAGAATTGAAATTCATGGTTATAGCTCTCTTCTGGGTTAGACGTACTATATGGGATCATTCCTCAGCAGCACAACACCTACATCAGCTCTTCTTGTCTACGTACAATTTGACTGGCAGGAGTTACTCTTCCTTGGCAACTGTCTGATATGAGAGTCATCCTCAATGTTTATCATAAGGACCATTAGATGGACTTGATAACCCTTAGTAGTGATTGGAGGCTTAGTGGTGTGTATGGCATTTTTTATTCAGATTTTATTGTTTTTTATTATAAGCAATAAATGAATATTCATAGTGATGATAAAGTGATGTAATATTATGGCTGAACATAATGCAAAATATCCATAAAGGTCCTTGGACACAAATAGTAGGCAAGTATAAATGTTCTCACTAAATCCCTGAGAAGTAAAAGCAAAGCAATCTTTATTAATACACAGGACTTTATTTTCAGAGTAAGTATGTAGTATGAAGTTATATGTCCTATTGTTAGGTTGAATTAACATATACTGTTTGGTTTCTCTCAATGAGAAATAAAGTTTTCTTGCCTATAAATGTGAATATTGTCTATCTGTTCAATAAATGTTCTCCAATTAAAAAAATTATGTAGACTATAAATTACTGTTTCATTGCATATTGTAATACATAATTGAATGTTTGAATCGGCTTAAAATTTATCAGCAATAAATGCTATAAACAACTGTTAAGTATGTACATTAAATCTGAATTTAATTAAAATTAGTTTAAAGTGTTACTTTTTTTTTTTTAAAGATTTTATTTATTTATTTGTCAGAGAGAGTGAGCACAGGCAAACAGAGTGGCAGGCAGAGGCAGAGGGAGAAGCAGACTCCCTGCTGAGCAAGGAGCCTGATGCAGGACTCAATCCCAGAATGCCTGGATCATGACCTAAGCTGAAGGCAGCCGCCCAGACAACTGAGCCACCCAGGCATCCCTAAAGTGTTACTTTTTATTCATGTAATGGATATTTAGATGTTGAGACAACATCTGATGTCTTCTCCTTTATAAGTCATCATCATTCCTGGCCTAAATGTTCATCTTATGATCAGGTATCAAAACATTAAGGAAGGGAAATCAATATAAATGAAAGTGTCAGAGCAATAATGTAAAAAAAGAAACCCCGGCTGGTGATCTCTTTGAATTCTTGAACTATGTCTGAAATCACCTTTCTCAGGACTTTTAATGAGTAAAATTAAAAGTACTTTTTTTCACTGTTAATTAGGTTTTTTCCTACTGATCTTTGTATTTTAACTAATGGATATAGTATACAAAAAAAAAAAAAAAAAAGTACTGCAATATTAGGATCTCCAAATCAGAAACAGCAATAAAATAGCTCTGGAAAGAGACAGCTCTCTGTTTTAAATGAACCAAACAGTAGAGAAAATGTCACGTCAAGATTGCTACTCCGTTTCCTATCTTCTTCCTCACTTAATGTTGTGTCTGACATACAGCATTCAGGAAATGTTATTTTAGTTAAGAAAGTTAGAATTTAATGGGGCAGTGATGAAATTAGGAGACCTAAAAACTGGCAGACATTCATCCTGGAGCAGTTCTCTCCCAGGGCTCAGGATTCCCTGTTGTTATGGTGGCACATGCCTGCAGCACGTGTCTTCTCTTTACTGACTAAATTATAGATCTTGGCACCAGCCATAGGAATTGGAACCATTCCTGGCTTTGCAAATAATGTACCAACTGGAGCATAATGCATACCTTCATTAACAAAATTGGGGCATGGTATTCAATAAACACTCCCAACTACTGCTTCATTGTCTGTCAATTTCAATTTAACCAGAGCTATTTTTAGCTATGGAGTAAATTGTTTAATATTGGCAGAAAGCTTGGTGTGGTGGTCTTGCCAAAAGTCTTAATTAAGCATCAAAGAACTCTGTTACTTATAAAAACTTTAAAGAATATAGTTTGGGCTTCAAGCAAGTAACACTATGAATTTCCCGGAGATAGTATAGTTTATGTCAAAATCATCTCCTGAGTTAGAAAATAAATTTCTCTGTTTTCTCTTTAAAGTCATCTTTGCTAAATTTCAAGATCATGATATATGAACAAATTCATTAATCCATAGAGTCAAGGGCTGATTTATTCTTTAAGGGAAATATCCAATGGAGATGATCTCACCACAGAAAATATTTTCAGTCAATACTAAAGTTAAGTTTTTAATGGTTTACTGAGTAGCTTCCCTACAAGTTTTATTACTATTCCTCCTCCTATACTTTGTGTAACTCAAGAGGTTCTTTTTTTTTTTTTTTTTTAAAGATTTTTATTTATTTGACAGAGACAGACACAGTGAGAGAGGGCACAGAAGAGTGGGAGAGGGAGAAGCAGGCTTCCCGCTGAGCAGAAAGCCCCATATAGGGCTCCATCCCAGGGTCCTGGGATCATGACCTGAGCCGAAGGCAGTTGCTTAATGACTAAGGCACCCCACTCAAGAGGTTCTTAACCTGGGGCTAATGAATATGTTTACAGGAACACAAATCCCCTGGTACTGAATACAAAATTTTGAATTAGGAGTCATTCATTTGCTCTACTCCTCAAAGTTATTATCTGTAACAATCAAAAATTAATAAACAGTCCTCTAAACCCTCATCTGGGATGTTTTAAGCATCCTTATAGTTTTAATGAATCTGAACATGTACCAAATACAGAACCCTAACTGAATACCCATTCTATAGAACTTTACATGAAAATACTGAAGGGATTTATAATTCTCTTAAACTCACTAGAATTACCCATCTTTAACCAAGTCACTAAGCCACATACCAAGAAAACCAGATCTGCAGTCTTTTTCTCTTCACTCACATCACGTGTATACACACCAAGTTCTGTATACAATAGTGCGTACACCTGGGACAAATCTCCCCATTTTTCTTCATTGTCACCTTCACTTTTTTATTCCAGGTTCCCTTAGTCTCCTGTCAAGGCCAGTGCAATAGCTTCTAAATCAGTTTTCCTAACTCTGGTGTTCTCTGCTACATTTAGTCTCCATACAGCTATCCGAATGATATTACCAACACATAAACCTGACTGACCATGTCATTCCTTGCTAATTATGTTTTCATGGATGTCTCATTTATAGGATAGGATCTCTTCGACAAACATATTGGATTCCTTCCCAGATAAGTCACTTCGAAATAGGAAAAGACATGAGTTACCAAACCTCAAAACTGTAAGCATGTAACCAAACTGAAGCAAAGACAGAACTATAATAACCTGCATTTTGCAACCTGCCTTCCATTCCAGCCCGTTTTCTTTTTAAAGATATGGGTAGACACAGACACAGACAGACATGTGCGCCACTGCGCATGCACACGTACACACCTGGAGAGAATAAAGTTGGAGGAAAGATCATTATTTTTATTTCTTTTTGCTTTCTCATTTTAGGGATTTGCTAATTTTATTCAGGAATAGGGATGTCCATCAGTTACATTTTGCAAAGCCATCAATTATGGGAAACAAATTTTGAGTAATGCATTTTGGTTATTTTTTTAATATATCCAGGCAATTTACTGCCCTATGAAATACATTTAAAATGTAGGCTTATCAGGAGAAACTATTTTTCTGACCTCTTTATTTTTTATCAGACACTTCCTGAACTTTTAAACAGGATTTTCATTTTCTATGTACTCAGCAGTAATTTAAGAGTAAAGCACTCTACATTTAAAGCTTGCCTTTCACTCTCAGTTCTCATTTTTGGAGGGAACACGTGGTTTTAAATTAGAACGTGTGACAGCAGTCAGAAAACTTATTGATACTGACAAAAATAGTAATAAGAGAAAGTTGGTTTTTCCACCTATCATGTTTGAATACAATCCAGTTGGAAAGATTTTATTTTCCTTAGGGCAACTAACCAGCAGGTTTTACACTGTTACATTTTGGAAACATAATTTGAAATTAGACATTTACAGCATACTGTACAAAGTATCTAATTCCTCTAGGACCCAGGGAAAAGCCTCATTTGAAATTTGCATAAGCCATCAGTGGTAAAGGATCTCAGAGGCAGAAGCAATAGGAACAGGAGGTGAAGGCATTTTTTCATGCACTGTGAATTATGAACTTTGCATTTGTTTAGATATAATAATAAAATGGAATTAAGTTTGTATTACCATGTCTAGAAATGTCTTGAAATTACCATTTCCAAGAAATTCTTGTCACATACATACTGATTTGGTCTAGCTAATAATAATTTGGTTTATTTAGTAACCATCTCCAGTGCTCCAGCCAGCTGCCAAGTATAGAGTTATGCCCTAGTATTTCAGAGGCTAATAAGAATAGATCCTATGTTCCAGAATCTCAAATAAGGGAGAATGGTATATATATTACTATAACAAAGTGTCTAGTATAGCAATTAATGTACATAATGTAATGTACATTTCATAAGAATTAATGCATATTAATTCTTATGAAGTAAACAGGGACAAATTTTAATATATATTCATCATTTTGATGAAAGTATTGAGGTCTCAGAGGTAGATAAGTGTTCACTGTGTCCCAGTATTTGAGAGAATGTTAGAAGGTGGAAAGGAAACTGTAAAGTATCCCCTGAACTGAGAAGTCATTTGGGACTGAAAAATGAAGCAAGCTACTCCATATGGTTCATCCAGAGTTTCATCCTCCCTAACAAGGAGGATGGGGAGGATGGGAGTCTGTAGCTGTGCAGCTATCCTTTGTAATGCCTAAACCAGAGTCTACAGATTTTACAGGGCAAAAGGATGCAGAGGAGGGCACCTTAGTGAGATCAGAGGGTCTGCATGCACTTCAAAGGGTTTGCATGCACCTAACTGACAGCTAACATTTAACAGAACTCTCCTGGCACAATCTGTGCATCAGAAAAGACGGTGTTATTCCTAACAGGTCCATGGGAGGCCAAAGCAAGCCTCCCAGCATTCCAGCATACCAGCCTCAATGGTCATTTTAAGGTGTGTATGTTAATCTCCAGGGATCCCAGAACAAGTAGCTCCCAGTGAGGTCCTTGAACAGACATAAACAAGAGGGAGGGCCAGAGATGGAGTTAGGACTGAAAGCACTTTCATGGGGGAAATTGGGTAACAATGTATCCACCAGACACTATTGGAAAGAACATTCTAAGTAGAGAGAAGATTCTGTGAATAGATGGGGTCATGGACAATGTGATTTTTTAAAGAGAACTGTAAAGATGCTATTTCTGGAAAAAATAATATGTAAAGCAGAGTGGTAGAAAGTGAAGCCCAATGTGAAGCTGTGGACAGATGAGGACACAATTTCATGTTACAAAAACATACTTAGGGTTAATTCTGATTGTATGTGATGGGAGGAGTAATTTTATTCTATATGGATGTTAAAAAGGAACTATTTAACAAAAAGAAATCTACTAATATTTTAAACATGGAAATGACATGCTTATACTTGCATTTGAGAGAAATTATTTCATTACTGTATAGAGAATTGTCTCAAGAAAGGAGGAAATATAAGTAGGAAAAAAAAAATACTAGAAGCCTATTCCAAAAGTTGAACAGAGGTAGTAGGATTAAGTAACAGGATAGAAGGAGGTAGAGTAAGATAGAAGGAAGTAGAGTAGTAGGATAGAAAGGAGGTAGAGATGAAATCTATTAGATCTGATAACTATTTGGCTATAGCACCACAAATACATTTGTTACCTCATTGGATTTATTACCATGAATCCTTATGCTTCTTTTATTATTTTCTGTAATGTTAAGCTCAAATGTTTTGTGATATTTTTAAAGATTTATTTATTTATCTTAGCATGCACATGTCCGTGCACAAGTAGGGGGAGAAGTGAAGAGAGAGGAAGCAAGAGAATCTCAAGCAGACCCCACGTTCAGTGTGAAGCCCAACATGGCACTCAATCTCATGACCCAGAGATCGTGACCTGTGTCAAAATCAAGAATTGGGGACGCCTGGGTGGCTCAGTTGGTTAAGCAGCTGCCTTCAGCTCAGGTCATGATCCCGGTGTCGTGGGATCGAGTCCCACATCAGGCTCCTTGCTCCGCAGGGAGCCTGCTTCTCCCTCTGCCTCTGCCTGCCATTCTGTCTGCCTGTGCTCGCTCTCTCCCCCTCTCTCTCTCTCTCTGATAAATAAATAAAAAAAAAAAAAAAAAAAAAAAAATCAAGAATTGGCTGCTTAACCGACGGAGCCACTCAGGTTTCCCAGGTTTTGTGATATTTAAAACAGACCCTCTCTCATCCCATAAGTAAATAAAGGAACATACAAAAAGAAAAGATATCAGGAAGCTGTGTTTCTAGGAGAATGATTGAAATAGTGGAGCATGGTGTCCAAGCTGCATAATGAAAGACAAACACAGAGAGAGGCCCAAAAGTTTAAGATAAACTAGAGGGAAAAGGACTAGAAGCTCCAGTGAAGTAAAAGAAATAATGAAAGAAAAATGTAAAGAAATGAGGGACTGGCAGGATGGCAATCTATGGTCATATATTTTCATTGAGATTTTCAGCAGTGGAGAAATTCCAAGTGACGGCAAAACACAGAGTGATACCTGAAAACAAAAATCTCAGGATTAGAAAATCAATAACATGTAATATTACATTGATGGACGTATTATAGATCTTGAAAATTGAGAAAAATTACCAGAGTTGCATGGGGAAGAACATTTTGAGCCTGATGTCAAAATATATATTTTAAATTAAAGCAGATAAGAGAAAAAGAACTGTTTCTTTAAGAATTTGAGTTAAAGAATAATATAGCTGAGAGAAAAGATACATTTTGGAGACTCAGGAGGGCTTTTGCTTGAGCTTTGTAACGAAGATACTTTTTGTCCCTCTTACTGGTCTTTTGAATCATTTTGCATTTTAGTTTCCAGCATTCTCTCACTGCTAAATGGTAATACCAATTCTTACCATTTACTGTTCAGAAAAGTGGATAGGATCAATGAGATGATATTTATCAAGTGCTTTGGGCTCTTTGGAAGGTAGGACTATATAAATATCATATACTGCACTCAAGTATATAGAAGAGAATTGCTCTAGACTTGAAACTCTTCAGGGAGTTGCCCATATAATGGAATCTGTCTCAGTGAAATGGAGATTAATGAAAAAGAGTGTTATTGGAAAGTTTGTAGTGTGTCATGCCAAGGTTCTACCTGTACTGATGAAACATGGCTTTCATAGCCACACTCTTTTTTACAGGTAGAAGTGAATAGAAGTGCCTGCGGTAAGTTTGTCTTAAGGCATTAGGGAGCTAGGCTATCTATTTTTAATAGTACAAGCAAAATCACAATTTTATATATAGTTTAGAGCAAAATATGTGATTGGTAATCCATTTGAAGGGTTTATCTTCTTTTAAAATAAAAAATAATCATTGCTATCTATTCTGAATTCTCACAGGATGCTGAGTATTAAAGACATCAATGAACTAATTAAGCTAATATCAATTAAGCACAAATACCTGCTATTTACTAAGTATACACTGCTAAGCAAGAAATAGATGATCTCTGCCACCACTGAATTCTTCTACTACATAATACAAGTAGTCAAAGGAGAAGTGAGAACATTTCCTTTTTTCTTTTCTTATACTCAGAGCACCTTAAAGGGTATGCAAATGGTTGGAATGAGTACACCAAAATCTTAGAGGGAATGAGCCAGTTCCCTTAACCTTGAAGGCTCAAGGAACAACAGAGATACAAGACTAGATACATAAAAAGATTTAAAATGTAATCGGAATAGATCCTAAAAGGGTTTAAGTCAAGCTTGCAGAAGTTCTCTATTAGAGCTAATGCAATAGCTTTTGCCTCAGATTTATCTGGAGCAGATTCTGATTGGCTACATTTCCAAATTTGTAGCTAACTGACACAAGTGAGAATTTGCATGTAATGCAAGAAAGTATCGAGGAAAGCACATTATGTAATTTACAAAGAGACACAGAGTGACCTTCACATCCCATTCAGATCACAGAACCTCTTGGTAAATTCTCTTGTTTTCTAAATTAATGTAATTCTCTAGTACATCCCTCAGAGAGCAGCTACTTTTTTGTTTCCCAGAGCATCAGATGAAAAAGGGATTAGGAACTGCAGAATAAAGACAACTTTGTTGTGAGCTAAAAATGCCCTCAGAGGAACGTGCACAGTACCCAGAGGGAGCAAGGAATAGAAGGTTTCTTCCTTTTGAAATAATGGCTAGCTCCATGGAGATGGAAAATAGACTGACAGATCCTTTTTCCTGCTGGGAGAAAAGAAATGTAAGTGTATGATTGGTTCGGTGACATTCATTTAAAATTTATTCATAAAACTATTCAATCATTTATTCAACAAATATATGCTGAGAACTTACAAGCAAGGTGCTATTGTAAACTCTGAAGGTAAAGTTGTTAAAACAACAAAAAAGAGCCTATTCACTTGCGTCTGTCTAGAGGGTAAAAAAAAGACATGAAACAAGGAAACAAATGAATAAGGCAATATCAGCTGGTAGTAAGTTCTATGAAAGGAATAAATTAAAAGAGTGTACCATTTGGGACTATTTTATATGGAATGGTCAGGAAAGCCTCTCTGAGGAAATAGACTCAAAGACAAGAATGAGCCAAGGGCAATGTGGGGCAGAGCCTTCCACACTAAGGGACAGCAAGCTCAAAAATCCTGAAGCTGGTGATATCTGGTTAGATCCATTAAAAGCCAGTGAGCAAAGGAAAGTGCTGTCTGAAATGGATATGGGGGGTTGGGGTGGTGGGGAGGTAGGAAGGGGTCAAACAGTGGGGAGATTTAGGATTTGAAAAGTTTACATCTTTTTAAAACATATTTCATAAGCTTATGGCAGACAAAATAATGGCTCCACGAAGTCTATCTTAAGCCCCTGCATTGTGAATATGTAACCTTATGTGGCAACAGAGAATTAATATTGCTAACCAGCTGACCTTAAAATAGGGAGTTTATTCTGCATTACTCAGGTGGGTCCAATGTAATTACAAAGGTCCTTAAATGTTGAAGCCAAAGGTAGAGGAGGAGTCAATGTCAGAATGATGGTGTTTGGCAAAGACCTGATATTCCATTGCTGAGGTGGAAGATGGGAAGGGAAGAAGGAAAGCCTAGGGAATGCAGACAGTCTCTAGAAGAGAAGTCTCTAGAACCCTCTAGAAGCTAGGGGGGAAAAAAATCAAGGGAAGAGATTCTCCCTTGGAGTTTCCAGAAAAAAAAGGGCAGTTTGGGCAGCAGCCCAGTGAGATTCATATGGACTTTGAGACCCAGAACTGGGAGAAAATACATTTGTGTTGCCCTAAGTCACTGCATTTGTGGTATTTTGTTATGGAAGCAATAGGATGCTAATATAAAGCCAACGCAAGATTTTGAATTGAATACTAGGTTAGTTTTATTTAAATGTTACCATATCACCCTGACTGCTCTTTAAAGAATTGTAAAGATGCAAACCTAGAAAGAATAATTAAGAGACTACTGCAGTAGACCAGATGAAGATACAATGTAGGTATAATGGGGTAGAGTCACTGGAAAAAACAAGAAGACATTTCAGACAGGTTTTTGAAATAAAGCTAACTTTTTGAGGAATAGGAGTTTTCAGAAGAAAAATAGAGAAGTCTATCCTCACCTTTTGAAGGAAACATTTGAGGGAATGAGGGAACTATTTGCTGAGTCTAAAGCAGAGGGGAGGATTTAGGTGAAAAGAGTGTGCTCTTTTAACTGTATTAACTTTGAGATATGTATTGCAGATATACACATTTGGAATTGAAGGGAGAAATTAGAGCAATAAAAATAAGTGTGTTAGTAATCTTTATAAAGATACCTTTGTGCATGGTACTGAATTAATCATTCATGGGAGAGAATATTGGGACTCTGTTGGATTTCTGAGCAATAACGTATCTTCAGTTAGTGGAACCACAAGATGGAACTGGTCTAGAATTCCAAAGTCTGGGATGCCTGGGTGACTCAGTCGGTTAAGCATCTGCCTTTGGCTCAGGTCATGATCCTTGGGCCCTAGGATTAGTTCCACATTGGGTTCCTTGCTCAGCAGGAATCCTGCTTCTCCCTCTGCCTGCTGCTCCCCCTACGTGTGCTCACTTTCTCTCTCTGACAAATAAATGAAATCTTAAGAAAAACAGAATTGCAAAGCCTGTGAATATGATGGCTTTTTTACAACATCTTTTGAGTTCAGAGCTTCTAAATACTCACCAATGATCTCTATATCTTCTACTTGTATACACAAAGATAAACTGGGGGGTTGATTAGGTGTGCCCTTAAGCTTCTGCTTTTCTTTCTTGATTGTAGTTCAGCAACTTTAAAGGTAGAATCATGATGGCAGTGTTGAAGAATGCATGGTCTAAGCCCTTGTTCTAGACAAGTGGACTTGATACTCTAGCTATAGGTCTAGGTATCTAAATCAAATACAAATATAGAAAAAATTGGAAGTGATGCATTTTATATAATAAGGGAGAGACTTAAGTGAAAGATTGAGAGATGTAAAAAAATGTATCAATTCAAAGAAGCTAAACAAATTGAAACATGGGAATTAGGCAATAAAAAAAGAAAGTTGAGAATAAAAATCTGATGTAAATATAATAAATAGGTCATGAAGATAT
This sequence comes from Mustela nigripes, assembly GCF_022355385.1. NCBI lineage: Eukaryota > Metazoa > Chordata > Mammalia > Carnivora > Mustelidae > Mustela > Mustela nigripes. The sequence continues at coordinate 224,969,572 of NC_081557.1, read as the reverse complement.
TCCCTGAAACATTGGAAATTCCCAGCTTTTTGGAATTAAGACTATCTTTGTGCATTGTCATATAGAATGGACTAAGAAATAAAATGGTAAGACAACAGAGAGAAGATGACTGAACTTAATGTTTTGCCATGGATTAATAACCTAGCCTGTAGTCTTATGGTGCTTTGTCATCTTGGGTTCTGTAACTGCCTCTGAGATTCTGAACATAGCTGTGTATGTGTGCATGAGAGAGAGATTAAGATTTAGTAAAAAGAATCGGCTAACACAATTATGGAACTTTGCAACTCTCAAGATCTACAAGATGAGTCAACAAGCTGGGACCCAGGATAGCTGTTGATTTAGTTCTAGGCTGAATCTGAAGACCTGAGCAACATGAGAGCTGATGGTGTAGTTTTAGCCCAAAAGCCAGCAGTCTTGAGACTCGGGAAGAACAAATGCTTGAATTGGAACCCAGTGGCAAAAAAAAAAACAAAAAAAAAACAAAAAAAAAACAACCATGGTCCCATTTCAAAGGCAGCCAGGCAAGAAGTCTCTTACTCAGGAGGGGGTCACCCTTTCTGTTTTATTCAGGCTTTTTATTGATTGGATGAGGTGCGCACATTTTAGGGAGGACAATCTGCTTTACCCAGTCTACTGATGTAAATGTTAATCTTACCCCAAACACCCTCACACATACACTCAGAAGGATGTTTGATCAGATATCTAGGCACCCTGTAGCTCTGTTACATTGACAAATAAAATTAATCATCATCCATGGGGAGGATGGAAAACCAACAGAGACAATAGAAAAAAAAGGAATGGAAAAGAAGTAGGATAGGCGGGCTCCAAATAAATTCAGAGTCAGTGAGAGTCATTACCCAGAGTGCAACTTTTGCCTGTTTGCCATTTGTAGTGCAGGAACACTGTTTAAGAGGTAATCTGTGGGATCAAGAATTGATTCTAAATGTTAACAGATGTACTAAATAGTATTGTGACATTGGACACTTAGTGAACCACTCTGAACCATGTGTTCTTTATATGCAAATGAAAAATATAATGGGAACACCTGGGTGGCTCAGTTGGTTAAAAAACTGCCTTTAGATCAGGTCATGATCCTAGGGTCCTGGAATCAAGCCCTGCATCTGGCTATTGCTTAGCAGGGAGTCTGATTCTCCCTTTCCCCTTCTCCTGCCCTCTCATGGGTTCTCTCTCTCTCTGAAATAAATAAATACAATATTTTAAAATAAATAAAGAGAAATATTATGATATCTGCCTCTTAAAATTGTTAGAATAAATATGACTATTTATAATTAATAAATATATGTAAAACACTGAGCACATTGTTATACAAGTCTGAAAGAAGGATTTTTTTCAGAAGTTAACATTTGTATCAACACCATTATTTGTATTAGCAGGTTGGATCTCTTAGAAAAGCCCAGGATGAAGGCAAAATTCACTTCATCAAATGCCTTCTCATCACTGGACTTATTTTCATTTTAAAGGATTTGTTCACACATTTCTTCTCTTTTTAGAAATCATACCTTTTTGTAGAAATCAATAGTCTACAACAAGCAGATATCACCAAAACACTACAGCTCACATATTCCTGCAAAGCTTTGCTGATCCCCCAGCATTTATTATGTATCTGATTGTGTGGGGTAAGTAATCCTCCTATTACATTTAAAATTAAAGTAACCACTTTGGTTCCATAATGTCACAGAAGGTTTTACAGCACAGGAAGAACATGAGCTGCTTTTGATGGAGACTGATATCACAGGATGGGAGAGAATTAGAAGTGATATTTCCCATGTCTTTTCTCATGGTCTACCATGTAGCGATTTTCTCACATCATACAGTAACCATTTCCCTTTATCCTAAAACAAAATTTAGTAGAAATAGAAGATGAAGTTTAAAGAAAAAAATCAATTGTGAACAATATTATACATGTTCAATGATCTTATGTTTCTTGATCTTCAAAAAGTGTCATTTGCTACATTGTCACCTGGGTAGAGGCCATGAAGTAGCCTGTAGGCTGCTCCCCCAACCTCTCCCTACCTAGAGTCAGCATGGAAAAGATCTGTTAGTAGGAGAGGTCTAGGAAGCACTATGACTCAGTATTCAGTGGCTTCTGAAGAGACTTATTTTGACAAATTAATAATGAATTATCTAAGCGGGAGTAGAAAAAATGCAAAAGAATGCTCTGAGCAATGTAGTACAATGTTAGGGTTTAGGAGGTAGGCTCTGGAGCTGTATACAGCTTGGAATTTTAATACTGGATACAGCATGCAACAGTTATGTAACAATTGACTTATTAATTTCATAAGCAGCAAATTTCCTCCTAAATGTATTTCACATATCCAACATTGCTTAAGACAATGAGACAATATATGTAAAGGGACTGACAATTATTGTTAATCATTTTATTATTTAGAACATCCTTACACATGCATTTTTACTACCTCAGGGTTTATTTCAAGACTCAGATAGAGGTGGAATACCAGGTATGTCTGAACTATTTTGGAGCATAATAAAAATAATTTGGATGATCATTGTATCAAAATGTGAGCAATAATGAAAAAAAGTAAATAAAAGTATGAATAGATTTAAATGTAAAGAGTTAAAAGGTGAAATTCAATACCTATGTAGTTGCAAAAGATTAGGTGAATAAAATACAAATAGTAGTTTTAGCAGGATTCAAACTAAAGAACAAAAAGTAATACTTTCCAGCATTCTGTATTCATTATTGTGGACTGACAAATCTATATATTTATAAACAAATTTATAAACAAATTACCACATCCAGATAGCAAAACCATAGTCAATAGGAATCTCTGGAAATCCCAGTTCTTGTTTCCAAGGCCTGTTCTCTGCAAATAGCACCATTTCCTCACCAGCCAAAGCAAAAACAGTCTAGTAAGAAGAAACCAGTCTTCACCCATTTCTCAGCATCTTGACTTCCTACCTCTTGGAAACACCCCTGCAGCCTGAGCTTTCTTCATGTCCTGAGTTAGCCTCCTCTGTAGGGGTAGAATAACAGGAGCTACAACTTCATCAGCAGGGTGCCTTAAAGTTAAGCAATACTTCCCATTTCATTTAGAGGAGGCAAAGGGCTAACTGTGACAAAGTAAACATTAAATTCATAAAGAAGATCAGAGGGTTAATTTTAATTTGATTTTCCAAATGACCACCCTCAAAAGGAAAACAAGGAAAAAGATGCTCAATCTTGTCTTGCAAATCAAATATGCCGTAACAGATATAATACAAAAGGAATGGAAATATGAAATAGAGAATAGCACAGATATTATGAATATCTATAGAGAGGATATGAAATGCAGAGTATGGAACTGAAATGCTTCTGTTCCTGGTATCCCCATGCCCAATAACTGTGAGAATCATAGGGTAATCAAGGAATTCCCCTGAATGTTTAAAATGGTCTGGGAAGGAAAAAGGTGTGAACTATGACCTGTATCTGACCCAGCCAGAAATTTAGGAGTTGGCAATCTTAGGACGACTTCTGCTTACAAATGTAGAGGTGAGGAAGCAAAGAAGAATGTAGGAATCCACATTTCTTCTGAGGTCAGGTGAAGTCAACAACACTTAGCAAAGAAAGTAGACAAATGTTTCCACCTATCCCAAGCAAAGTTGGGTTAAGGGAGTCATTATCAATCCTGTAGAATATAGATTTATAATAGGAATTAGACCAACTTGGGGAAGATGAAATGAAGGTCTAAAAGTATGGCGGAGAAGTTGGGGTTGTAGGATGAAAGAAAGAGTAGTTAATTAATTAGTCAGTGTGAGAAGTCAAGTTCTTTCAGAGCCATAAGTAGGACCACAATGGAGCAGCTTCCGGGAGGTCTACTAAACCCCATTCTTTCAGTGCAGCACTAGCTTCTGTGGGTCCACAGTTACGGGTGCTGTGATTGGGCTGATAGCAGAACCAGTAGCTGGGAAGAAAAACTGCATATAGACAAGAGGAGAATGAGAGCAATTGGAAACCCACCTATTACTGTACAATTCCTCCCCACCCCCGCATCTGGCAGCAGAAACACCTTCAGAAGAATAGTCACAGATTTACTTCTGTCTTCCAAACTTTGTATACCCGCCTCCTGTAGCCAACTCTAATTTGGTACCATAGATAGAAAGAGATTCCAACTGATGTAGTTGTGAGCATAACAGAAGTAACACAGCATAGTCCACCATTCCACACTAGGCCTGACTGGTAGAGTGTGAACTTAGCAGTAGAGGATGTGGGTAGCATTACTTTTTGAGGGAAGGACTGATAGCTACAATTCTGTAGGGTCCCTGAGATCATGGATATAGAAGGGAGGTAAATTCCTGGGAACCACCAAGAACTGCCAAGGCTGATAAGAGTCAATTATTTGGAAGTCAACTGCTTTCTAGCATTACTACATGATTGATAATCAGAAGAGATCAAGGTCAAGAACACCCTCAACACACACACACACACACACACACACACACACAGAGTACCCTGCTGGCTTGCTAATACCTGGGGAAGCTTTGACTGTACAATAGAGTGGCCAAAGGAACGTATCTGAGGCTGTGCCATAAATGCTAAATGGACATGACCTCTTTCCTCTGAGTACACTGTTAAGCATGAGCTTGTCAAGCTTCTTTTTCATTGTTGCAATAGAGTCCAGCCAAGGTTGGAGGAGGCTTAATGATGAAAAAGGAAATTGTACTAGGACTAAATTTGAAGGGAAAAAAATTGCAAGATTGAACTAGACTACCTTGAATTTGTAAGATCCATTTTTTTTCAACACAAAGCAGAAACAAGACATTCTGAAATAATGTTAGCTCTAAAGAAAGTGATTATTTTGGGACGCCTGGGTGGCTCAGTTGGTTAAGCAGCTGCCTTCGGCTCAGGTCATGATCCCAGCGTCCTGGGATCGAGTCCCACATCGGGCTCCTTGCTCCGAAGGGAGCCTGCTTCTCCCTCTGCCTCTGCCTCTGCTCGCTCTCTCCCCCCCCCTCTCTCTCTGATAAATAAATAAAATCTTTAAAAAAAAAAAAAAAGAAAGTGATTATTTTGAACAAATAACTCTATGACTTTAGACTGTTTAAATCACCATAGGAACTTCCTTCAGGCTCTGTTTTCAGTGCTGAATGGCCATGACCTCTTTCTCTTGAGTACACTGCTGAGTGTGAGTGTCCCGCTCATCAACGCCCTGCTATCGGCTTCTAAACTACTCTCACAAGGACTAGTCTCTGAAACTAAGTCCAGCCCCAAACTTGTGCATTCCTGGTCCTTTTTAATCCTGAAAGACTGACACGAAGTCCCTTTAAATATCTGCTGAGTTTGGAGCCTTTCCATTGGCTTAAACTTCTTTCATACAAAATAGAAAGTGATTCATCTTGAATATGAATAAAATGCTATGTCATATTCAGAGAGATTAAGAAGCTTAGGAAGAAATTTGTCACAAGAATTCTGCAAAGAAAATTATTGAATTGTGCAATTCTAATAACTTACGGAGAGACTCAAAAATTTCTACGAATGCTTAGGTCAAGGGTTATTCGATGCAGCATAATTTGAGTTCATATAAGAAGTGGACACCTAACATGCAAGAATAAAAACATTACTATACACAAGCCTGCTGCTTGCTTCTGTGGGTCCTAAAAAGACACTTGTGTAAGCTTTCAGGAGATTATTTAAGAGACCCAAATAGATTCAGTCACTGTATTTAACTTGGCATATCATAGTCCTCAACATTATAGTAATCTAAACACTGCAAGTATGCCAGATCTATAATGTCTTTTTATAAAAGTGTAAATGGAAAAAATACGAAAAATGTTTTAAGTCAACAGTGTACCGAATCACACCGCATATTGTTTTTTTTCTAGATCTACTTGAAGATCAATAAATGTTGCCCTGTTGTTTTTTGTTTTTTTTTTCTAAACAACCAATTCTGTATGATTTTGTTAAGGCTTTTTCTTCAAAATAAAAACTAAACAAAATCAAAGGATACATAAGTTGCAGTAACATCTGGGGAAAATATATTGATATATTTCCTTCAAGTGATGCTACCCATCTTGCTGGATAAGATCTGCCCAGGAGAAATAGATATAAATTGTAAGTAGCTGGATTATTGATTTTAAAGAAAAGTTGTGGAAATGATTTAGATAAACATGAATTCAGTCAATCCTCATTCTAACCCTGAGATGTCTGATTGTGAATCATTCCTTAACAGACTCATTCATAGCTGTTGAGAAAAAAAATAATTAGCTGTCTATATTCTCTAAATTAAAGGATGATTACAAAATTACTCCTTTCCAAGATTCCTCCAATTGAAAACTACCACTGTGTTTGAAATCTTTTCATAGACTTATTTGGCTAAAATTCTACCCCCCTTTACAAAGAAAATGAATATAATAACATAGGCAATTACCTTTTGCTGAGAATTTATTATGTGCCAGAAATTCTGTTACATCCATCAAGAGCAATACTTCATATAATCCTTGAAGAAAACTTTGAGGAAAGTATTAATATTACCTTCATCTTACAGATGAGAAAACTAAAATTTAAAGAGGTTAAGTAACTTACCAGAAGTTGCGCAGCTGAATAATGGTAGAATTTTGTGCTCCAAATATTTAAGAAATATATATGTGTATATATATACATATATATTTAATAAATATGCACACATATACATATGTATGTATACAAATATTTAAGAAATATTCATACATATACATACATATTTATACATACATGATTGTCTTTGGCAGGAGTACCCTTCCTGCTCTGATTGTCAACATTCTATTTAGTCCTGAATATGAAGCTTGGTATGATTGTCAGAGGTAAATCTAATTTCTATGTCAGCTGTTCTTACTCTATAATAGCTCATATTATATTAATTTGAAATATTCTTTTTTATTTCCATATCCTCAATTTGGCTACATTTTCTAAGTATAACGAATATGTCTTTTTTATATTTATTATCATTGTTGTTATTGCTATTCTTAGTGTGCTAAGCATCATATGTGATGCCACCTGCGTAATTAATGCTCTACACATGTTTTCTGGATGAAATTATATAAAATTAAATTAACATCAGCATCTTGTAAGCTTATGTTTCTTTTTTTGTAACTGACAAAATGTAGGGGAGCATGAAAAACTTAAATGCCAAAGAGATTAATAAATATTTACTATTCAATTATAGAAACAAAAAATTAAAAAGTGATGGAAATTCTTTTTTTATTTTAGGATTTTATTTATTTATTTAACAGAGATCACAAGTGGGCAGAGAGGCAGGCAGAGAAAGATAGGAGGAAGCAGGCTCCCTGCTGAGCAGAGAGCCCCATGCAGGACTTGAGCCCAGGACCCTGGGATCATGACCTGAGCTGAAGGTGGAGGCTTTAACCCACTGAGCCAGCCAGTTACTCCAAGAATGAGGGAAATTCTGCTGGATAGATCAAAATGTCCTAATCAATCAGGTTAGGTGGTGATGACAAAGAGGACTGGTCAAAGCCCTCACTTTTAGTGGGTAGACTGCAGCCTCATTTTTAACTCTAGTTCAATGTGAAATCTGAACAAGTTATATTAAAGGACCACTATAATATATCCATAAGGGTGAAAAGAACAGGGAAGAGGAAATAATAGAAGCAAAATTTTAGAAGCTGTGAGATAGATGGGGAAAAAAAAAAATAACACTCTAGAGCAGGATTTGGTGAATATTTTCTACAGCACCATAGTAAATATATTTGGTTTCTGCACCACACAGCCTCCATAATGATTACTCAATAGTGCCATTGTTTTGTGAAAGCAGCCACTGAAAATACCAAAATGAATGGGTGCAGCTCTGTTCTAATAAAACTTTATCAAAAGAGGTGGTAGCAAGCAAGCTGTAGTCTGCAGTCTTCTACTGAAAATCCACAGACTTAATGAAAATGCACCCAAGCTCATAGTGGAAGAAGCTCGGAAAAGTCTAATTTACACCTGAGAGGGGCAGGAGGTTTCAGAAATTGGCAATGACAGGCAATTCTAAATTTGGTATGCACCCCAGGGTGTACTCTGCCATCCCATACAGCCTTGCCACTGTCTTCTACCACCCTCAAAAAAACCCTCGAGAATACAACCCTGAGAGGATAGATCAGCAGGTACCTGGACCGGAGAATACCAGGATTAAGAGAAAGCAGTAGTGATTTTCTGAAAGAAGAACATGGTGAGAGCTATTCCCCCCTCCATTTCCACTATAAGGAATCAGCAGGCTTGCAGCCTAGTTTACCCTCCAGGAAATACATCGAAAGAATGTTATCTGATCAATAAAAAACTAGCTCCAAAGAATGTTGTGGATCCCGTAATGTATGATATAGTGATTTTAACTCACAGTCAAGCCCATCAATAAGTGGAAACCATAAAACAAAAAGTGATATCTAAAAAGAAACATTCAGAGAAGGAAAAAATAAGTCCTTTGAAATTTACATATGTTACCATAAATTCAAAATCAATAAAGTGGTGTATAGATGGCTCAGTCAGATAAGCATCTGACTCCTGATTTTGACTCAGGTCATGGATCTCAGGGTCATGAGATTAAGCCTTGCATCATGCTCTGTGCTGAGCATGGAACCTGCTTGATTCTCCCTCTCCCTTGGGGTTGCCTGCATGGCTCAGTGGGTTAAAACCACTGCCTTCGTCTCAGGTCATAATCCTAGGGTCCTGGGATCAAGCCGCATGTTGGGCTCTCTGCTCAGTAGGGATCCTGCTTCTCTCTCTCTCTCTCTCTCTCTCTATCTATCTCTCTGCCTGCCTCTCTGCCTACTTGTGATCTCTGTCAAATAAATAAAAAAAAAAAAAAAAGATTCTCTCTCTCCCTGCCCTTCCCCAATCCCACTTGCACATTTTCTTTCTCTCTCTTTCCAAAAAATAAATAAATAATTAAAAATAAAATCAGCAAAATATTGGGAATGTAAGATGTAGAGTTCTCTCAGAAAGTAGATCAAAAACATTAAAAAGTATGTATAAAAATGATTTGAAAAAACTATTTGAAAGAATGGAATCTGCTCAGATGTTACAGAATCTGAATATAATAGGGAATTAAAGAATGAGAAAAGAAAAAAATGAAAGAGGACTAAATAATTCAATATATATTTTCAGAACTCAAACTCGTGCATTCATAGATTAAAATGGTCCAAAAAGTGCCAGGACTACAGCTGCCAAGACATATTATCGTGAAATTTTAGCATAGTGGGGGGAAAAAGAATATCCTGAGAGTGTTCAGAGACCAAGAAAAAAAATAATAAAGAGGGGAAAACAAGTCAAAATCAGATTACAAGTACAGGGTTAAGAACTAAGAAGGCAAGATAAATACAAAGAAAACTACAACTGGCATATCATTGTAAAACATTGGAAATCAAAATTAAGGAAAAGATAATGAAAAGAGACAGAAATAAAAATGTCCTACTACATATAGTCATGTTGGATTAAAGTATTAGCAATAAATTCCCGTTTCCCCCTCAAGAAGAACATTCTGATCTACCCATGAGAAAGCAGGTCTGTTCCAAGGTCAAGTTCCTTCATATAAATTTCTAATTTACATGAGGTTATTTACTTGAAGTCCTCATGCTTTCATCCATTTTTGTCATATTTTCCACTAAGTCCTTGAATATATTTATAATATCTGCTTTAATTTTTTTTCAACTAATTATAAAGTATTGGGCATCATAATATCAGGATTTGTTAAGTTCTCTTCATTTTAAATGTAGGTAATATTTTAAGCATGTCTAGGAATTGCATATTGCACAACAGAGATGAATTATATCATCTTCCTTAAGGGGTTGAGTTTTGTTCTGTCAGACAGTTAAATTAGAGGTGATATCTGTTGGTGTGGCTAGGCTTACTTTTATTATCTGTTAGTTCAGGTCTGCTTTGGGTTCGAACTCAGTACTGGGATGTGCCCTTACTCTATCTCTAAGGCAGGCTCCTCTAAGGTCTCAGCTGAGTACCTAACTAAGGTGTTCAGTTCAATCTTCCATTCTGGGTGTACTGTTACCACTTCAATGTCCCTGAATTGCACATTTCTGTAACAACAGGTGATCCCTGAGAGACCCTCAACATCTCTTGTCCATTAGTCAGGAACCCATGATGAATGTCTGTAGTCTTCTCTCTGTGTGGTCTCCTCTCCTCAGTTATGCCCTGCTGTAAATTCTGGCTACGTCAGCAGCTCAGAATTCTTAGTTATGCTCTTGTAGTTTACTGAGACTAAAGCTGTGCTTGGGATCCACTTGCATGTTCCTTATTGGAAAAGTGCTCCAAAGCAGAAATCTGTGCATATGGTGGGAGTGATCACGGAGCTCATTCTTCGTGGTTCCCATTTGCCAAGGATCACAGTCTGCACTGCCTATCGTTCAATCCCTCAACATTATTGCCTAACATAGGTTTTCTCCAATTTAAGGAATTTATGACTGGGAGGGCAAGTCTGTTAACCAGTTACCTCTATGGCTGGAAGGAGAAGATTCAGTTTTTAACTTGGAAGGTAAACTCCTTTATTTTACTTTTAATAATTACAATATAGAATAGTATTAGAAGATTGGTTCTGTGTATCCAGTGTAATTTCTTTCTTTCCAGACTCTATTTTTTTCCTCCACATACCTTACAAAGGGAATATTTGTATGAGCCCTAGAAATCTGACCCAGGACAAACGGGCTTCTGGCACAATCTTAAGGAAATAAGATGTGTAGGCCTGTAGCTTATCAGCTACCTGGTGACATTTGAAGCTCTTTGCTCTTTTTTTCTGTAAACCTGACCAATAACCAATGATGTAAGTGAATTCCTTTGTTTCCGGCCTATGGAGCACTTCTTCAGTTTCTGTAACTCTGCACCTGTAAGACTTCCAAGTCATCTTATGAACTGCTTTCATGAAAGTTATTCAACTAATAATCATACTAATAATGGCAGTATCCATAAGCTGTTATCTCAAGCCACTTTTTGTCTTCTTAAAATTCTCGTGTCTTATCATTATCTTCCTTACTGCTATCAGCAAGCGTTCTTACTCTTTCCTAATTATTTGATCTTCTGTGACAGGGAGGATGGGTTGTGATTTGTTAGATTTTCCCAGTACATTCTGTAGTTGCTAGGTGATACCAGCCAGCACCAGCCTAAAATACTTAATAATCTTCAGATTAACTTTTCTTGTTACTTTCCCTTTAAGCAGCCCAAGGCACCTGGACCACAGTGATTTAGGCTGCATTATAAAACTCCTGGGATTAAAGAAATTTTCTGATTGGATCACAGATTAATGTAAAGGATAGATTAATTTTTGTGGACTACTAGTTCAGCTGAAGCAGCTGCTCGTATTTTAAACCGCTAACGTCATCATATTCTAGCATACAGAAGTATGGTTTTCCTAAGAATGAAGATATCCAAAAGAGGAACTAATAAGGCATATCTAAGCAGGGTGTTTGGTAATCATGAGATAAGACTCTAGAGGGATTAGAAGCATGAGGATGCATTTCTGTCAAATTATTAGCTCATGATAACCCCTTCCTCCTTGTCACACCTGGCTGCATAATTCCTATCCAATTAAAAGTGACATTTTCTGGTGATGTTAGCAATTTAGTTGCACACTTTCTTTTTTATTTGAGAAACTTCTTGGAAGACTGATCACTGAAGACTGGAGATGTCTTTGTTCTTCAGATGCTGTTATACATACTTAGTGAGGAAAAATTGTCAAAAATATGTTGCATTGGGCCTGGCTATTGAACGGTGAAAGTTATTCCCCTGTTGTTTGGTTCAAGGCCACGATGCGGTCTGCTTCATTTGTTTGGTTTCACCAATCACTGCTGACAACTATTCGTCTATTTTTAAGAAGTTCCTTTTCATTTAAATTAATTGGATTACATGTTTCTTATAAATAAGGAATTGGTTAAAATGAGGGACCCTAATTCTAAATCATATTTTAAAAAATTATCAATTGTACTTGTGTGAGCTTTGATGAGGAACAGTTTCCAAAATCACCAACACCCGCTTCCCCAACTGGAAAAAATCATCTTCCTATATGGTCTCTCCACTTCTTCCAGAATAAAGATCTATCTCCTTGACAAGCACACAAGGTCGTTCAGGATGTGTCTTGAACCTTCCAATATTTTCCCAAGTACCCTATACTTTATCATAATAAAATTGTACTTTTTTCCAAAAATGCTCAGTCCTGTCACTTATATATGTGTCCACATCTACTATTTCCCTAGCTGCAAATGACCAATGAAATCTTACTTACTCTTTAAGAATCAGGGATGCCTGGGTGGCTCAGTTGGTTAAGCAGCTGCCTTCAGCTCAGGTCATGATCCCAGCATCCTGGGATCGAGTCCCGCATCGGGCTCCTTGCTCCGAAGGGAGCCTGCTTCTCCCTCTGCCTCTGCCTGCCATTCTGTCTGCCTGTGCTCGCTCTCTCCCCGCCCCTCTCTCTCTCTGATAAATAAATAAAATCTTAAAAAAAAAAAAAAAAAAGAATCAGCTCAAATATCTACTACTTTTAACCCTTCAACTGCTCTAACGGAATAATTTTGCTTCTCTGTCATATGTTTACCAAGTTGACTTACCATTTATATTTTAGTTCATCATATTTTGGTTCTTTGATTATCCATATCCAACGAGGTAAATTATGTGAGGGAAGGTATTAGATCTTCTACAATTCAGTAGGCCAGATATCTAAGATAATAAGTACCTGGTTCTCTGCAGGGGTTTTTATTGCTTGAATTTACAAATAAAAATGCAGGCACATAGGAGCCTACCAAGAGGCACACATAAAGTTAATAGGAAGCCTGTGATTAAAATTCAAATAAATCAGGCTAATAGGTTGTCAACCACACCAATTAAAAGAGGTACAATATTTTAAAAAATATTTAGAAGAGGATTAACTAGGACTCAAAGCACGGGCTTCTTGAATTAATCATTATAAATAAGGGGATAATTAAAAATAAAAATTGGAACCAGAACTCCATGTGTTTCATCCCCTAAGAACAAGAATCATTTCCATCTAATACAATAAATAAAATAGCATTCATTGCAATGTTCAATGAGCTATAGAATCTAAAGTGAAATCAGGAACTTAATTCTGTGTTTTATCTACTCCAGGCCTATTAATGAAAATTAAATTTCAAGTTAATAGCAATAAGATGAAAGCACATGAGTTCCACAGAGTATTGTAAAAGGGTAATTTAGTATGTAAAAAGAACAGAAGCATTTTTAATGTATAATATTTTTAAATTATTGTATTACAGATAAGAAATTCACAATTCCCACTATAATTTATATTTTAGATTCCTTTTATAAACAATTAAATTTTAAGACAAACATCATAGTTGACAGTAATTTTCCATGAAGACATGGAAAATGCAGCAGTTCAGATGTTTTTCGCTATAACAATCAAATAATTAGCTAAAACAAACATGAAAATGGCTAAAATGCATTTTTGCAGGTGGTAATAACTCTGGGACAATTGTACCTGAATTGGTTCAGATATTCTTAGATATTTTCCATCAGGACATATGAGGGCCATTCCAACTCCAGCTGTCTTATATAGATTCTACAATATCCAGGTAAAAACAAGGAGCATTTACTATTAGTTTTGTTTTTAGTTAGAGAGAAACATTATTTCCAGTAGTCTCCCAGTAGTCATTTCCTCCATTGTCATTGACCTGGGTGGTTAATAAGCTATGCCATAAAATCACAGAAGGCTGAGAAAGTAGTTGGCATTTTCAGCTCTTCTATGAAGCAGCAAGCTTCATCACATCCTGTGTATATTCCTACAACTACACTTATTCTATCACACCTGTATCTTCCCCTAGACTGTAGGCTTATTGACAAAAATAATTTTAATTTATATCCTTAATGGTTTAATAAATTTATTTTTCAATAAGTGAAAGAGAGAAAGAAAAAGGAAGGGAGAAAGGAAATGAGTAAATTTTAAATGTGGCAGAACTTCTCCCTTGGCTAGAGAAAAATACCAAGCTAACTAGGCAACACCAGAATAGTATATCAATCTTCTTTATTTATTGAAGCTCTTTTGGAATATTATTATGTATATATACATAATAATATAATAATATTGTAGCCAAGCTACAATTTCTTTCCCCTTGGCTCAATATACTTGCCCGGGATGCTACTTAGTTTTTTAGAGGTTGCATTAAAAGGTCCAAAATCAGATAAATAATTTAGCCATCGCTACTTTTGATAGCAAGAATTTCTTGTTTCCTTCAAATCATGTCATCATTCTGAGACTGTTTAATTTTTAACCACAATGAAGTTGAAAATATCACCTGACTGGGTGGGTAATTAGGTAAAAATAGCAGAAATATGAATTAAATACAATTCTGCTGCTTTGATATATAGCTTTGGAATCAAATGTGCACTACTTAGAGCACATACTTTAAGTTCCTGTGGTCAGCTCCTTGGTTCACTCATTTTCATATGTTAGCTTAAGCTATATGCTAACAAAGGTCAAGACTTAACTGTAATATAATGCCCTTCACAGTGCATATTGCAAAATAATGGGCTTAGTCTCACTGAGGTCCAAGGCAGAGGGCTTTCTACAGCTCTACAAGGAACAGTAATAAAGCAGAAAACATAGCCTGGAGTAGCTTAGTGCTTTTCAAATGACCAGCACTGCTGAAATCTCTTAATAATAGAATGAACATTTCCGACAAAATTCATGGCTTAATAGGAACAGTAGCATAAATACTTTTAAAAAGGAAAACTAGCAAAAAAAAAAAAAAGTACTGAAGGAAACAACATTGTTTATCTTTCTTGTTGATAAGCATGAGTTGTATTTAGACATGCTTTATACAAGCCACCCTGATCATAATTTAAACATAGTTTGTTCTTAGAGCATAGCAATTTTTAAGGGTCATTCTTAATTTACATTTCATTCACTTCTTACTTTATTATTGTAATAATTGCCTAATATATATTTGACCTTAATGGGTTCTTAGTGTTGCTAAATGAGGAAACATGTGAGTAAATTATTGAAAAACTCCTTTCCTTCTTTCTCCTACCTTGAGGTTGTCTTCACCAACATCAGTGCTGCACATGACTCTTTCATATGGAAAGACCATCCACTGTGCTGTCTTTCAGATATAAATTCCTTGTTTTAAATTGTCAGTTACATTTGCAGAACACATCGCTTTTATAAGAATGTACCATTATGATATTATAAAATATTACCTTGCCAGATATATGATCAGGCTCTTGAAGATATAACTCATTTACCACTTAACATTATGACCTCTATTTAGCCCAGTGCATTCAATCAAAAGGTGGCAAAATATTTCAATAAATATTTATTAAACAAATAAAAAGTATAACAAGTACTATTAACACTATAGAGGAATCTAAGACAATCAGTAATCCTAGCTTTTAAGAGAATTAAAATCCAGTGATAGAACATGAAATAACAAAGCTAACTCACATTTATAATTTTGAAAATTACTTGTTGATGAGAGTTCAGAGAGAAGTGTTCTCTCTGATGTTGTTTAGTGACTTAGTGATTTAGATACATGACAAATCATCAAATATTTTAACTGGTATTACAACTGTAAAATGATACCTCAACATAGAAGATGAAATAAACTTTTTTTTTTTTTTCTGGGAAGCTTTAAAGAAAATGTGACATATGATCTGGGTAAATGGAGGAAAATTTCATCAGCACACAAAGGAAGAGAAAAAGTTCAGAAGTTAGTATCAAGAACAAAAGTTCAGAGATACTGAAAGGGTGAATTAGAATAACAGAGAAGAGTCTGTCATGACTTAGCCGTAAACTTTTATGAGAAGTTAGGATCAGGGAGTGGTGGAAAGACAAGGAATAGAGCTTACAAAGTTGACTGGTGCTATATTTTGAAAAAAATAATTAAAGAATTTAAATGTTGTCCATGAATAAAACATTATACAATACCTATACAATTTTTAAATACATTTTTTTCTAGGTATAGTGGATACAAACATAAACAATAATTGTGACAGAAATGATTAAGATGCAGTATTTTCTATCAAGGAGATGATGGCTTAGAGAGGAAGACAAACTAGTGATGAGCTACTATAGCATGGAACATGAGAGATATGTCTAACGGAATATGAAGGTAATCAGAAAAACAGAAAATACTGTAGGTCTTTCAAATAAAGGAAGTATAATATCAGTTAATTGGTTATACCAGTGATTAAAGAGCTAAGAAGCTAAATGGATATTAAAAGCAGCAGAAAGCCACAACCAAAATAGGTCTAAAGGCACAACGGGAAAACCATGGTGGTTCCAGAGTCCAGAATTCAGGACCATCTGGTGAGGGTCACTACCACGATGGGAGGTGTTATTACAGGGTTTGAAACCACTACAGGTAGAATTATCCAGCTAGAACTAGGACTACAAAAGAAATCAATGCCAGAGATATCTCTTGATGATGAATGAGAAAGAGAAAAAGAGAGAGGGAGAGATGGATGTGGTTTTCTGGTATATCAACCAGAGCCAGGGAAAAATAGGGAACATGTGTGAAAATTTACATAAAAATTACCAGCATTAAACACGTGAAATAGAGGATATGTAAATAACAGAGGTTTAAAAACCTCCTGCAAAGATGTGTTTAAAATGCATTATTTTGGACAAGTTGGAATTAAATAGATGAACAAGGGAAAATATTTTTAATATGAGGGAACAACATGTATAAAACTATAGAATTTATAAAAACAATTGCTTTCAGAGAAATTTAAATATTTCAGTATGGTTTGGTGATAAGAGCATTTATGAAAATCTAACTAAAGACAAGTCACTGGGGTAAGGCTCTAGACATATTGGTTCAATGGAGACTCATAAAAACATTTTATCTAAGAGAGTTGCCTAATCAGAATTAGGATTTAGAAAGATTAATCAAACATAATGGAGGATCTATTTCAAGGTCAAGAGAATGAAGGTTAAGAGACTGGAAAATTTACCCAAAGGAAAAATTGTGTGTCTTGAAATTGAGCAAAGGCCATGAGAAAAGAGAATGGACATATGGAACATATATTTAATTGACTTTGGGGAAAATATCAGGTTGAAGGTGAAAAGCATAAGAAACTTAGTTTGATTTTTTTAATTTTGAGGTCCATGAAGGATGTCCAGATTTAACAATGAGGTATTCAGTCAAGGAACAATTTGGGGAATTATTAGCATTTGGAAGTAGTTAAACCAATGGAAGCAGGTGAGATGTCAATATAATCAATACAGTATATGGAGGAAAACAAAAAGATGACTGAGACTAAAAGTCATTGAATTATTAAGGTTAAAAGGAATGGTAAGTCAAAGAAGAACCATCCAAAGACACAGAAAAGTCAGAGCTGAAAGTGTGCTCTTCTGGAGCACCTTTGGCTTCAAATCAAGTACTTATATTCTCCAGTTTGGTGTTAATCCCACAGGTAGTCTGATCTTCTCCAAGATTATGTTCCAGCCTCCCATGCCGCAGGGAGGATGTCCACTTTCAGTACATTCAGTCCCATCTCCCTGTTGGGATCCAGTTGCCTCCACTAGCTGCTGTATTTCAAGTTTTCAAACTACCACAAATCCTTTGTTTCTTTATCATGGTAGGGGTGGTTTCTTTGGCCTTTGTTAATCTCTGGATGTCACTTTATCTCCTGTTGGCTTTTGACTTTTCTTTAAACATTTTAATCCATTTTTAAAACCTTTCTTTTCCAAATACTAAGAGTAGTTTCTGTTTTTCTGTTTTTATCATTAGACTGTGACTGATACAAAAGTGTATTGGGGTCATGCAAAACTAAGAAGGGGGTCTTTAAAAGAAGGATGTAGGGACATCCAGGTGGCTCTGCGAGTTAAGCTGCTGCGATTGGCTCAGGTCATGATCCCATGACAAATCCCATTGACAAATATCAAGCACTTATTACACTACTAGATGCTAAAAGTAATTGAAATAGTGCCAGTATCTTCACATTCAATGTAATTCCAATCAAAATGACAATAGAATTTTTTTTTTAATATTTTATTTATTTATTTGACAGAGATCACAAGTAGGCAGAGAGGCAGGCAGAGAGAAGGAGGAAGCAGGCTCCCTGCCGAGCAGAGAGCCCGATGGGGGACTGGATCCCAGGGCCCTGAGATCATGACCTGAGCCGAAGGCAGCAGCTTAACCCACTGAGCCACCCAGGCGCCCCTAGAATTTTTTGAGGAATTTAATAAACTAATTCTATATTTTATGTATGACTTAAAGTGTCTCAAAGTAGACAATATATTCATGAAGAAGAATGATGATGTGGTGGTAGATGACATTATTAGCATAGGGACAGGCAGATAAAGAATGTATAGAAAATAATGGAAAGGCCAAAGAGGCCAAATCTTATATAGGAATTTAATATATATAAAAGAGATAGCATTATACATAAGTGAAGAAAATATCAATAAATTTTGCTGAGACAATTACATTCCATATTAGAAACAAATTAAATTGGTTCCTACCTCATTCTTACACACCAAAAAAATAAATTCCAATTCATTTACACTTTAAATGTGAACTGCATGGGCCAACACTTTTAGAAACTATGAAAGAATATTTTTATGACATTTTATGTAGACAGTACTTTCTAAAAGTAAACAAATTGTGCAAAGCACAAACCACACATACCTATAAATACTACCATATTAAATTTTAGAACTTTATGTCAGTAATCTTTTGCTAAATTAAACCTACCCCAATACTTAGTGGCTTGAAAAAACAAACATGTATAATTAATCATGAGAATATGAGTCAACTAATAAGTTTAGCTGATTTGGCTATGCTCAGTTGATCCAGGTTCAGTTTTTATGTATATTGGGGTCAACTGATAGATCAGTGGGTAGTCGACTGGCTGTTGTTGGGGCAATGGTACTGACAGAGCCTTATATCTCTCATTCAGCACATGAGCATGGGAGTGCCCACATGTCAGTAGCAGCGTTCTGAGAGAGAGAACAGATAAGCCCTCTTGAGGCATGGACTCAGAACTAGCACAGTGTTGCTTCCTCCAGATTATTTTGGCCAAAACAAGCTAAATAAAGCCTATCCAGATTTAAGAGGTGGGAAAATAGGTTCTATCTGCTGGAAGTTCATAAAATGTTACTATAAAAAAAGTAAAAATATAAGCCAGGGAATATATTTATAATAAATTGGTAAATAATTTGTTCAAAAAGCAATGAGATGTATTACTGTGGATTTGGGCAGAAGAACAAATAAATTGAACAGTTAACTAGAAAAGAGAACCTAAATCTTAGCCTTACATACATGGACTTATAACGTATGAGGGAAGATATTTCAGATCACTGTAGAAAGGGAAGAAATTTTCAGTAAAATGGAGCTGAAAATGCATGGTCATAAATCTGGAAAAAAATTAAAATGTGCACTACTTCCTATGAAACACAAAATCAATATAGAAATATCTCCAGCCAGGATCACAGTGGTGGAATAGATTTTTTAAAATTGCCCAGCTGCAAATTTCATGCAGCAGGAACTATAGGCAGTAAAAGAAAAACAGACAAAAAGACACAAACCAGTAATAGTTATCAGTCTTAGATAATTCAAGTAGATTAAGGAGCATGAAATAATAGAAAACCTAAATAATATCACTAATAAGGTATATGTGATAAATGCATATATACATCCACATTCCCAGACATCCTCAAGCCCTGATATATTTATTATGTACTTTATACCAACAACGTGGAAAGCAGCTTCTTTTCAAAAGCCCTTGTTATGTTTATCAAAATTGATCAAACAGATATATTGGGTCAAAAAGGTAAAGACAATTAATTTTTGAAAATAGAAATAATAACATTCCATATTCTCTAAACAAAATGCAATAAATTATTAAACAAGGACTTTCCAGTTGGAAGGTTAGATAGATCTCATTAAACAACTTTTGAATGCCAAGAAAAATATAAAAAACAACTGTGGATGTCCTAGATAAGGAAACTGTGACCAAACATAACTCTGGCTAGAGGGAAATTTCTGAGAAAGAACTCAGAAAAATATTCATGGAATTAAATGTTTAAATCAGTAAAAGAAAAAATAAATCAAAAATTAAAACAAACAGGGCACCTGGGTGGCTCAGTGGGTTAAGCCTCTGCCTTCGGCTCAGGTCATGATCTCAGGGTCCGGGGATCGAGTCCTGCATCGGGCTCTCTGCTCAGCAGGGAGCCTGCTTCCTCCTCTCTCTCTCTCTCTCTCTCTCTGCCTGCCACTCTGCCTAGTTGTGATCTCTGTCTGTCAGATAAATGAATAAAATCTTTAAAAATAATAATAATTTTTAAAAAATAAATTAAAACAAGTACCTTGAGAATCATGAAGAAAAGGATGAAAAAAAACAAAGAAAATATTTAAAGAAATGAAAGAATTGGATAATAAGCTAGAAAAAGAAAATAAATTTATCAAAAAGATGATTCTTTGGAAAAAGAATGAATATAAGTTGACACATTATTAGGCAGTCTAATTTTTTTATTATGTTCAATTAGCCAACATATAGTACACCATTAGTTTTTGATATAGGGTTCAATGATTCATTATTTGCATAAAACCTCCAGTGCTCATCACAACATGTGCCTTCCTTAATACCATCACCTAGTTACCCCATCCACCCCCACTTCTGTAACCCTCAGTTTGTTTCCTAGAGTCCAGAGTTTCTCATGCTTTGTCTCCCTCTCTGATTTTTTTCCCATTCAATTTTCCCTCCCTTCCCCTGAGGTCCTCTGCTTGTTCTTTATGTTCCACACATGAGTGAAACCATATGATAATTGTCTTTCTCTGTCTGACATATTTCACTCGGCATAATCCCTCCAGTTCAACCTATGTGGATGCAAATGATGGGTGTTCAATTTTTCTGATAGCTGAATAATATTCCACACACAGAAGTCCAGAAATGGGTTCTTGCATGAGTACGAATATAAGACATGGGTGTAGGCAACTAAACAGCAGAAGTTAGGATAGTTAAGAGAGAAATAAATACATTGACTTATTAATTCTGTGAATTTTTTTAAAAAATATGTTTTAGTGAACCTAGCCTTGTGGTTATGAACAGGATGGGTAGATTAAATTCTAAAGTGTACACACACAATTATTCTCTTTTAGAAGAAAATATATAGAATTCTTAAAAGCCTCTTGAGAAAACATTTATTTAAACAGACACAAGAGTGTGATCCATAAAGAAAAAGTTCAAGTACATTGAGATTAAGAACTATCAAAAGTTTTATCAAAAGGCATAAAAACAAAAGCTGGAAGATAAGCCCAATAGTACTACATGTGACATAGAGCCAATAAGAAATAAACTGTGAAATTCTATAAAGAATTTCTATAAAACAATAAGAAAACAATTTTATTTATTTTATCTTATTTTATTATTTATTTATTTATTTATTTGAGAGAGAGAACAAGCACAAGCCAGGGAGAGGCAGAGGGAGAAACAGACTCCCGGCTGAGCAGGGAGCCTGATGTCCAGGACCCTGGGATTGTGACCTGAGCCAAAGGCAGACACTTAACAGACTGAGACACCCAGGCACCCCAAGAAAACCATTTTTTAGAGGTCAAAGGACTTGAGTAGTCATTTCAAACAATAGAACACAATGCACCACAAAGACATGAAACAATGTGCAACCTCCCTAATAGCTGTGGACATCCTAAGTGAAAACCCATTATACAAATTATAGTTTATGTCACCATAAATTTATGTTATACAAATATAACAGATTTATCATAATTAATGTGTGTATACAAAGATAAGTGATGATATTGCTAAGAGTAAACATTGACTAAATTGCTTTCTACAACATCTTCACATGACCCAGTGAAGCAGTAACAAGTTACAAATCAGCAATGTCTTTTTTGGCTCCAATGCCATAGGTGATGTGTGCAAAAACATTCGATGTTAAGTTTATAATTTAATCTTTAAATATTCAGTGAGAAGGTGAATGAATTTCACTAGCAGTAGGTACAGATGATACTGAAACACATGTATATCTTATCTGGGGGAGAGGGAGAGTACTTCACAAATATGGAAAACATTATCCTTTTTTAGGAGGATACACACAGGTTTAATCTTGTTTGACAGCTAACATGTTCATAGAGTGCAAGTATGTGCGGATGAGTGCCCAGGCCTGAGTAGGGGCAGGACTTTTACTTCCTTCTCCCAGGGTGTGTTTTGGTGCAGCATCTAGAGGGCCTGTGTGTATGTGCATGGCCTTAGTTCATCCCAGCTTCAAGTTTCTCAAGACTATAGTGGCAATGCTTGGCATCCAACACCAGCCCTTCCATTCCACACCTAAACAACCTGCTCCTGTATTCCAGCTGCAGTCACACCCTGACACTTAATCCAATTCTGAGTTCTCAGCAACCAGAAGGAACCAGAAGGTTCCGTTTCTGTGGCAGCCACTCATCTTCTTGAAAGTCTGAGTATCAGTTTTCAGGCCTGGTGCTCTTCTAATTTTTAAGTTCCTTCTGTGTTCACCCTCCCTCAGTGTAGAAATAGTATCTGCTTCTTCAGTCACTAGTTTGTTCCCCACGGAATCCTCCTTTACCCTTGTTCAACATTATTCATCTTCTACTACACTTTCTGGTTCAAATTACTGGTGTGATTTTTATCACCTGACTTTCTGTTATATTAAGTCCTTAATAATATAATAAGTAGTTGCAATGGAATAATATGCTACATACAGGAATTTTCTCTTCCTTCACCTGGGCCTATTATAGAACTTCAGTATGGGCAGTCGTTCCCCTGGGTTTTAATGAATTGAAAATACGTGAACTTCTACCAGAAACTCATGGATAAATCAGTCCCAAACATAATGTCTTAAGTGTATAGATTTCTAGGTTGCAGAAAGGTAGACCCCTAGAAGTGGAGACTGGTGAAAATAAGTTATCTTGCTTTGTTTTTAATGTGTGAATCTCATACTGCTTCATAAATCATTATAATATTTTGAATGCTTTTCTTTGCTTAAAATTTTATCTTGGGGCACCTGGTCAATGGGTTAAGCCTCTGCCTTCGGCTCAGGTCATGATCCCAGAGTCCTGGGATCGAACCCCTGCATCGGGCTCTCTGCTTGGCAGGGAGCCTGCTTCCCTCTCTCTCTCTACCTGCCTCTCTGCCTACTTGTGATCTCTGTCTGTCAAATTTAATTTAAAAAATTTTTTTTTTAATTTTATCTTAAAATATCTATAAAAACTTGAGTAGAAAAGTACAAAAAGGAAAGAAGACAAAAGAAAAAGAAAGAAGACAAAGGATAAAAAATAAATTTAAAAGTGTATGGGTGTGGGTGTGTGGCAGAGAGAATTAGAAAGACCAGGTAATAATGAAAAAAAGGTCACAGAGGGAGCTGCACATCCTGGCTAATCTTCTCAGTGTGAAAAACACTTAAGCATAACTAGTTGCAAAGGATTTACAAGGATGCTTGATAAAAGTATCTTTAAGTACTTAGTTTCCATTTACAAATGGATGCTAATTGCAAGCACTCAATTGTGTTTTACAACCAAACTACCTTCCTTTGAATTACCATGGTCCCTAAATAGTTGAGAAAAGGAAGTTGAAATGTTATGGGTACTTCAATTCTGCCTGAAAGCTTTTACAAACAATTACATTAAAAGTTAAATAGGTTAACATTTTATAACACACATAAAATACCCCCAAAAAGGGAAAAAAGGGGGGGGGGAGAAAATTTTCTGATCTCTGCTGAACTATAAGCAGTTAAACTCTCAAAAACTAGAAAAAAACAAACAAGCAATCAAACAAAAAATAACCAGATCCAGTATGACCAGTTGTGACTGAAGTCCTCAAAATAAATGCTGATTCTCAAGTAGGTTTTATTATTTGTTGAAGATCTCTCTGTTGTCATATTTACAAACATAAATTTAATACACAGTTGTCATACAAGAACAATAATAAATACTTTTATCCTTAATAAAATGGATATTTGCTTAAAAAATTTTAAGAAAAGTTTTCATTAATAGATTTCACTGTAGACCAGCAAGGTTTTTGTAGCATCCTAATTTCATTTCTGAAAAAGCAATGTAAGGGCCTATTTAGCCAGAGCGATTCCATCTGGTTAAACAGTGATTTTATTGTTTATGCAGTAAAACTTAAACTGACCTTGCCCCCCACCCCCAGTAGACTTACTTAAAAGCAAGTCCAGGAAACCAGTCCCAGGTAATGAAGCCCAAATACAAGGGTGGGTCAGGCCAGGTGGAGACATCCAAAGAGTTGGGCATGCATACTGTCTCCCTAGCTACCAAGGAGTGTGGGCCCCACCTTTTGGGTGCCTTTTGGGCACCAATTCTGACCAAGGTGATAGGCTAGTTCAAATATCTACTATCAGGTAAATTGTAATTCAATTGGCCACTTGTGTGTGACTTAGCATGACTGGGCAGCTTTCTCGGTGTGTTGCAATCTCATTGGCCACCTGTGTGTGGCCAGGCTCAACCACATGGCCTTTGCCCTTTAAAAGTTAGTCAGTAAGGCAGAGAGGGGTCGCCCTCTCTGTAAGAGGCAGCCCCGACCGGTCAGTTTGATTCTCGATGCTTGGTGCAAAATAAAGCTTTGCTTGACCTTCACTTTTTATCCGTCTCACTCCTTTGATTACAGACCCATCAGCAGTACCCAATTACAAATAATAAAGCTTTAGAAATAAGCTTTACCTTCAAACTGTTCTAAGTTAGAACAACTGAATTTTAATAATAAAATCCATCCTAAGTAGCATGAAAACTGCTAGAAGTTCATACTCTCATGAAATCCTCTTCTCTGTCCAAAAAATTTTTGAAAAAATAGATCTTTTATCTTCTTTCAATAAATATTGCCCCAAAGTACTGTGTTCCAGAGTACCATACTGAGTAATATGATTTGATCTGAGTGAGGTGTTAGCTCCTCTTAGTTTACTAACAAAGTATTAATATAGGCCTTCATTCCTGATCAGGTTCAAATCATTAACAGAAAGACAAGTATCACTATTTCAGATATAGTCAAAGACAAGCTGAACAGAAAGAAAGTTTTGAAGACATTTTCTAATTGTATGATATCCTTTATGGACATAATGATGCTTAAATTTCACAGAGTCAGTGATTCTCCCCAGGGATTTCTCCCAATTACCTTACTACTGTTTCTTTTTGTGATCATCTCAGTATACAAAGGGGCACATGGTCAATAAAAAAGTGGTTGAATATTTAAAAATACTGGACAAGGATTCCAAAGACCTAGAAAAGAATGATCTGGAAAAGGTAGATATAAGATTGTTGACCCCATAAGTGGTATCCTCAATGAGGAAACAGGCAATGATTGGTAAGTAGGTATTATTTACAATGTTTGGAGTTAACCTCAGGTGGCCAGAGTCTGCATAGAACTGAACAAAGGCTGTAAGATTGAAAAGTGGTGAAGAAAAAAAAAAAAATGCTGGTTATTAGGAATAAAAGGACCTCTATTTTTTTGCCCCCTCCAATAACTGATTCTAGGAAGAGGAGTTGCTGGGTGTGACAATTTGGAGAGAAGAATTAATTATGTCAAAAGTGAAAATCTAGTTATCACCTGGCAAGAGGTTGGGGTTTAAGATGTGGGGATAGTGTACTAATAGGTCCACTAATATGGACCACCAAGAGGAAAATCTCTCTGGTATATGCGAGAAAGAGGGCTACATGCTGTTTCTAAGGGTTAGATGGGGGCAACAGTTTGACAAAATTGGGAGAAGGAGTTTCTTCCCCATTGGCTGGGGAAGTAAAGGAAGGAGAGGATTGAGGAGAGTGAGGGGAAAAGTCATCTTGGGATGTTGGGTATTGAAGGGAAGATGGATTAGAGGGTAAGGAGGAAGAAGGGAGAAGACAAAGAGTAGATAAGGAAGGAAGATGGCTGTGATTTAGGTAGGGGAATCTTGGAGGAGCTTGTTCTTGCTTCTTGGGGGGAAGCTGGTTACTTCAGGTTGTCATACACTTATTTTATAAGTTTAGGAAAAGCAGTCAACTTCATGCTGTTGTTTGCTTCTGAAGACTCTCAAAAGAAACTTAAGGTTTCCTATTGTGGTAGATTTTCATTTGTTGCTAAATTTATACTTTTGGGGTATGAGACATAGACCCAAAGTTACAATCTTGTAGCTATGCAGAGGTATTGGTGGTTAGGGGGCAGCAAGATTCAGGACTAGTCTTTTTGTGGTGTCTCTTCCAGAAGACCTAGGTCTCTAGTCAAGATGATGGAGGGCTATGATGGGATGTATAGAGGAAAGGCATAATTGACATGTTTGTGTTAAGTTTGAGTACATTTAATAAAATCTTGCAGTACTTAAAGATATCCAATTAGGTTTAATAATTAGAATCTCCTAAGGTTTAGGAGGGTAATATTTTACAAGGGATAGTCTATGTAGATCAGAGGGCAGAGTCAAAAGATAATCAGAGCTAGAGTCAAGACTTCAGGTCAACACAGGTTATTTTCCTCAAAGCCTTTGGATAGTTTGACTTTAAGAGTGCTATTGGCCCAATCTGTTTTTCTACAGACTTGATTGTGATAAAGACACTTTTAAATCTATTCATATGATAAAGAACTTTTTTGAGTATGGAAATACTTTTTTTTTTTTTTTTAGAAATACTTTTTGAATAACCTAAATAACCTTACCAGGAAAATGAATGCCTCTATTATGAAAGAAAGATAAAAAGGATTCCTCAAGTAGTAAATTTTAGATGTAGTAGTGTCAATGGCCTATTTTCAAGGAAAAGTGTCAGCCATCCTGAAAATATGCACACTACAGTTCAGACCAATGAGATTTGGAGAGCTGAATGAAATTATTAACTCATGGAGAAAGGGATCTGATTATAGTTCTTGTTTGATTTGGGATATAATGTGCTATGAATGTACAGCATACAGTTAAGATATTTCAAGAATATATCAAGATAACCAAGTAAAAATAATAGGAATAGGTCCTAAACATCAGTACATTAATGCAACTCTGTAGGCAAGTGATATGAATCTTCAGTCAAAAATCACTGGCCTACACATACCAGATTCAAATTAAAGAAGCAAAGTTGAAGTCAGGTTAACATTTAAAAAAAAACATAGTAACAGAAGTTAAGATAATGCTATCCTGTTGTCCACTCTCACACAAAGCATCATTAGGACTCTGATAAACAGAAAGACATTATTGACAAGAGCAATGAAAGTTCCCTAAAAACTTCATACCATTTCTGAAATATTTATATAAGCAGCATTTACCCACATGAATTCAACCTAGGGAAATCAAACCATTTTTTTTTTCTGTTTGACAGTGCTTCCAATTAACTCACATCATTAACAATACAGATAAATTTAATTTTGGCATGTCTCATTTTATAAGTGAAATCATTTGTGATTTTCTAGAAGTCTTCTCCTTGTTTAGGATTTGATTTTGGGATGCCAAAATAAGAAAAGTTTTCAGGAGGTTTGAATACTTGATTTAGAAATTCATGGATTGGGTGCCTGGCTGGTTCAGTTGGTTAAGTGTTTGCCTTTGGCTCAGGTCATGATCTCAGGGTCCTGGGATGGAGCCCCATGTCAAGTACTCTGCTCAGGAGGGAGTCTGCTTCTTCTCCCACTCCCTCCTCCTCTCTCTCTCTGTCTTAAATATATAAATAAATAAATCTTAAAAACAAAAACAAACAAACACCAACAAAAAAACTAATGGGTTACCCAAAACACACACACACACACACACACACACACACACAATACTTATTTACTTATTTATCAAAGTGGCAGTCAAATATTTTAAAAACAAACCATGCTGTACCATGTTTGTAGACTTTTAACTCTTTTAGAAGTGAGAAAGCACTTTCTCTTATCTGAAATTGTTTTGATAAAACAGAATTTTTGTCTTATAGGCAGATAACTCAAAAGCAAAGAAGAATCTTTTACTACCTCTCATTAAAAACAGGTCAAAAATATCCAAGAGTCACTCTTAATCTCACAAAACAACCTGAGGGGGGAAGGGGGTTTGGGAGAAGGGGGTGGGATTATGGACATTGGGGAGGGTATGTGCTTTGGTGAGTGCTGTGAAGTGTGTAAACCTGGTGATTCACAGACCTGTACCCCTGGGGATAAAAATATATGTTTATAAAAAATAAAAAATTAAAAAAATATATTCAAGACAATTTTGACATTTTAACAGAGAAATCTAAATTTAGTTTTGTATCAGTATAATGTTTGATACTAAAGCTAAACTCATCAAACCATAGCCAGCGTTGACAAGGACAAATAAAATTCTTTTCCCCCAAACTTCCTACAGCTTTCTGTAAGCATTCAGGTTTTATCTTACACTTCTTTTCATTCTAGAATCAGTAACTTCACTTTAGAACAATACTACTCTTTTTCCTTAATGCTTCTTATATACTTTGTATATGAAGTTATTCCACTCTGTATTATTTCTACTTTACTGCCATTAACATATATTAATTACAACTTTTACCGCAGTAACTTTGATTTCACAGAGAAAATTATGAGGTGGAGGATGGGGAGCTGCCATACAGCAGCATTTTGTGACAGATTAGCATAATTTATGAATATGCATCTCAGAATATTTTATATCCATATACTCCTTATCATGCAACTTCTCAAGGTGGCAAAATGAGCACATTTATCAGTAGATCCAGATATAAAGAAAGACTTTCTCTGTAAAATATACAAATAAGAGGCAAAAAGTATATAAACTTAAAATTATGCTTACTCTTTAATATTTCAGTGTTCTCTCTTACAAATCTAACGAATATCCATTAATTTACTTTATTTAGCTTAAGTTTGAGATTTAAGTTACCTAAAGATCTTAGAAACAGTCATGTTGACATGCTAAAAAATATAATTGCTGAAATAAAATTGTCAGAATAATGCTTTAATTTGGTTAAGCATAAATTTACATTTTTCAAAATCTAGTAGATGTAATGCTAGCTTGCTCAAAGAGTAAGGCTGCATAAGTTTAGGAAGAACATAGTCAAGCAGAATAAAACACATGATTATTTTTACTTGACATTGGTAAGTCATAAGATAGCTGTTTTTATAAACTAATAATATTTTTTAAATCCCTTCTTTCCCAAAGATTTCCTTGAATTATGTAAAAGTAAATTTTTAAAACATTTGAAATAGTTTCTGAGAGAATTTTTTTATATATATAGAAAGTATTGGAAGCTGAATTGTCTCATCTTGGGGAAATTTAGTAGTATTCAACTTATAAAAGCATTTTATATTTTTAAACCAGTCAGAATACCACTTCTTTTTTAAAGAGATTGTATTATTATATAATCGAATTTGGTAACATTAAACAGAAGTAGGAAAATACTATACAACTTACATATACATAAATACACATGCAGACACAGAGACACATTGACTTAAAGTGTTGGCCATTTTCATGGTGGAAATACTCCTGCTAAGGCCAATTTCAAGCTACTCATGTGATGTTGCTAGTTGCAGGGTGAGGAAGAGATGTAGGAAGAGTCTCTCATGAGCTATTATAACCCAGCTCCAGAACTCCAATTCTGCCTTTATAAAAAAGTAAAAGTAATTAGGGTGAATTTGGTAATTTTTCCTTTAATGTCTTTTGTTCCAGTCTCTCGAGGAAAATATTCTAGCCTTGACTAATTACAGGTATGTATTAATATTTGAAAAGACTGGGCATAATACAAAATACTGAACTTAAAAACAAGCAAACACTTTGGCTTTAATGATGCACCATTCTTAATCATTCAAATTCCCAATTTTATAGACACAGAAAAGGAAGACAAATAAAAGATAATTATAGACATGATAAGAGAACAGATCAGGGATTAGCACATGCAAGTAATTTATCAGAATAAGTTCATAAATTAATTGAACAAAAAAGATAATTAAGAGAGAAGGATTATTTAAATTGGAAAGAAGAAAACAATGAATATATATTTCATATATGACACAATCTTAGACTGCTTACACATTAAATGCTATTTTTAATCATGTTACTTATATTTGTGCAACTATCTACAATTTACATAGCACTTCCACATATATTTTCTCTCTTAAGCAATTGTATCATTTTGTTTTTCTAGAATGGTATAAAAATATGTGGAGCTATCAAATTCATTTTACAGAGCAAACATGACCCTGATGATACTAAAATCAAATTTGAAAAACAGAGAAAACAAAACCATGGTCCAGTCTCACTTCTGAATATAGATATGGAAGTATGAAAGAATTAGCATAGAATTCAGCATGTAAATTGCGATATAAAATACTATTT
This sequence comes from Mustela nigripes, assembly GCF_022355385.1. Classification (NCBI taxonomy): domain Eukaryota; kingdom Metazoa; phylum Chordata; class Mammalia; order Carnivora; family Mustelidae; genus Mustela; species Mustela nigripes. The sequence goes on along the minus strand of NC_081557.1, from coordinate 224,939,381 downwards.
AGTGTTTAACTCAGATATACAATAAATAAATCTATTATTAATGTAATTCAGTAAAGAAATAGCAGAGTGCAGGGAAGTATATTGGCCTTGATATCAGATTAACTGGATTTGTATCCTTGCTCTGCCATGTTGTTAAAAATTCACTTTTCCTTCTTGAAGTTTTTCATCGTCTTTAGGAATGTGTACAGAGTTGCCCATCTGACATTGAGCTTGGTCATGCAGCTTATTTTGTTTATGGAATGTAGGTGCCATGTCAGCTTTTTGAGACATGACAGGTTGGCACCATCACTCCTGAGGGGACCAGCCCTGCACCATGAGGACAGTGTGCATAAGCCAGTGTCTCTTTTGCCTGGTTCCTAAAATGAGAAACATGTGAAGTAGATCTGAACCAATTCTTAAACTTAGTGTCCAGCTGATTCAGTTTATCCCAGTGCAAATCCAGTGAATAGCAGCCGATCCACAAACTCCTGAGCATGAAGTCCCTGTTGGTGTAAACCTCAGATACATCTATGTTGTTTGTTATACTGTATTGTACACAACTAACTAATACACTAGCTCTGTGACCTTTGGAAAACTATTTAACATATATGCTTTAGTTTCTTCTTTTCTAAAAGGTGAAACATCGTATATGTATCACAGATTATAGTGAGGATTAAATGAGGCAGTACATGCATAGTACTTAGAACATCATAGTAGATAGCAAATATTCAATAAATGTCAACATTATTATTAGAAACGTATGTATAATTTGGCACTTAAAATTCACATTTCTCAAAAATTTTATTTATTTATTTGAGAAAAAGCTAGTGCACAGAAGGAGAGGAAGAAGCAGATACCCCACTGAGCCAGAAGCCCCATGCAGGGTTCCATCCTAGGACCCTGAGATTGAGACCTGAGCCAAAGGCAGACATTTAGTGAACTGAACCACCCCAGTTTCCAAAAGTAAGATAACATTTGAAATTGCATTTAGAAAGACAACTTCAACATGTTGAAGAATACCCTTTTAAAGGAAATAGTCAGCTACATGTTTTGTGAAATTATGCCTTATAGAAAATATAGTGTACATAGACCATTCAAGGATTACTTCCATTACTTCCATTTAGTGTTTAATTCCAAAAAAATTATCGTCTTTCTGAGTAATTTTATCCTTTAAAAGAAAATAAGAAATATATAAGCTATACTTTTCTTCTTTTTTTTCCCCCTCTTTGTTGGTAGGAATCTCAAAACCAAATATACTATTCACTTATAATCATCAAAAAATTCCAATGTATATTACATTTATTTTTCTCTTGCTAGTATTTTTTTAAGTTTTAAGTGCCTTGTTTTATTAAATTTATAATATTTTTATTTGTGGCATATATGTAATTCTTAGGGGATATTTTAAACCTTGATTCTTTAAAAATAGCAAGCAATCCACTGTAGTTCAAAAAGGTATTACACGTAACTGGATTCTGGTCTTGGCTCCATAAATATATTATCATGCATTCTGGGACATATTGTTTAATTTTTCAGGGCTTCTTTCTCTACTTTTAAATGGTAATATATCTTTTTCTAAAACACACAAATTGTTGAAAGTATCAAATGTTACCATAAGCCTGGAAACACTTTGAAAAATATGAACTTTGATCAAAACGTACAGGATTATTAATTAACATAAATTGAGACCAAAGATCATGTTATTTAAATGTTGAAATTTCTATTTCCCCACAGGTATCTGTTTCTGATATAGTTCCAGAATTCTGCTTCCCAAAGAGACAGTGGTTTGTTTAATAATATAGTCAGCAACTAAATTTTAATTACATCTTTTCTCAAGGTGATATAAAACTTCCCTAGGTCTCCAAATAACTCAGAGTGAACTTTAGTAATACTCTATAATCAATAGTTCAGTTTTAGCAGGGTGAATAAATGTGAACATTATAAGTCTTCAAATACCATTTCAGGGTTAAATGTATGCATTTATGTAGGTTTCAAGTTGAAGACAGATGTAAAGACAGATATAAAGTAAAAAAAAAAAAAGATAATAATGGAGATGTTTCTAATTACATGTATAATTGATCAGTAAATATAGATTGATGCTTAAAAATGTAAAGTATATGTTGGGGTGCCTAGGTGGCTCAGTGGGTAAAGCCTCTGCCTTCAGCTCGGGTCGTGGTCTCAGGGTCCTGGGATAGAGGGTCCTGGGATCAGGCTCTCAGCTCAGTGGGGAGCCTGTTTCCCCCCCTCTCTCTGCCTACGTGTGATCTCTCTCTTTCTGTGTCAAATAAATAAATAAAATACTTTTTAAAAATGTAGAGTATATGTAGAATAAAAATGTACAATTCCAGAACTTATCACAGTGAAATGCTAAGTTGATCAACTAAGTTTAACTTCATAACATATTCCTATTTTATTCCTATAGAATAGGATTTACAAGCTGAAATGTCCACAGGAGTCAGAGAAATAAAATAAGTAAGTAAAATCAGCAGGGTGGAGAACATGGCAAATTGGAGATTATATGGCTTAAAAAAGTGAGTGGCAGGCCTTTATCTCCTCTAATTGTTGCTGAGAACAAGCATAAATCAAATATTTTAGATTAACTTTTCAAGAAAAAGAAAGACTGGGATTTTTCCCTAAACCCTCTTGACTATGAAATATAGACAGAAAATCTAAGTATTTTTAAAACATTAATTAACTCAAATCAGCTATACAGTCCAACAGTTTTCAACTTCTGTCCTATATCATAGCAGGATATTAGGTATTGCCTTCTGTTTTTTTCTTCTTCTCAATCTCTCCATTCTTTTATCAACATGACCTGGCTCTGTGTCATCCATCTCTACTAACAAAAGCCTCAAATATAGCTATATCATCCAAGAAACTAGCCCCAGATAGAGGGTTTGCTCATTCTTGGTCATGTACCTTTGCTCATGATGTACACAAGAAAAATGGATGAGCCATCAGTTTTGCCTTGTGTTAGCAATACTTTTTGAATGGTTAGTGGGAAAAAATAGGGCTACATGTATGTTTTTTTAATGGAAGCAATCAGAGATGTGAGGAAGGGATTTCATCCGCTATCCTATCAAATTCTTGAAGCTGAACATATTACCAAGAATAAGAAAGAGCTTTGGGTCATCTTCATTCATTTATTTAATCCAATTTGTTAAGAACTTACCACAATTAGCAATGTGTTAAGTATTGGGGTTAGAGAAATCATTAAAAGGCATGGACTTTACTATCTAGCAGAGGGAAAGATAATAGATCAATAGTTGTACAAATAGTCAATTTTCTGAGACACCTGGGTGGTTTCTCCCACTCAGCATCTGCCTTTGGCTCAGGTTGTGATTTCAGGGTCCTGGTGTAGAGCTCCTCATCAGGCCACTTGCTCAGCAGGGAGCTTGCTTCTCCTTCTGCTTGCTGCTCCCCCTCCTTGTTCTTCTCCATCTTTGGCAAATAAATAAATAAAATAGTTTAAAAATATATCAATTTACTTAAAATTCCAAAAGCCACACAGGTGAAATATAGTGTGTCATGAGAATATATAAGATATTCAGCTAGATCAGGGGACCATGAAAGCTAACCTTTAATCTTCAATCTGCAGAATACAATCTGCAGAATACAATCTGCAGAATAGTAAGGCAAAGAGAATAAATGTCAAGGTAGAGCTCATAACTTGAATACATTTTTACATTTTGTCCCAATTGCTTCATCATATCCACCAACCCACACGCACGCGCGCGCACACACACACACAGACACACACACATTCTTTTGAAACTTTTGAGCATCTGTTGAATAAATAGCTCCCCTTTACCTACAGAGTAAGTGTACTTGAAGAGATAGTAGAAATGTATTTCACATTATCAGTTGGGAGGTAATTCTATTGGAAAATTCTCATTCAAAATGGACTAGAATTTTAGCTTCTTTCAGGTGGAAAGAGAAAACTACCTTCTAAATAGTTTCTGAACTCTTATAATTTTTTCACCTATTTTAACTTGGCAATATTTCTGACTTGATCAGATGTTTTCAAAGTATATTATTTCTGTTTCTCTCATATTTGATCACTATTCAGGAGGTCATTACAGTGTGAACATCTGCCTAGAATCTTGCAACATGGTGTTGCTGAGTGAATTTTATTACCCAACCATAATATGAAGTTCAAGTGTTCAAAAACAGATAAAAAACAAACATGAATCACTCTTGTTAAGTACTCCATTTCCCTCATGGGAATACCTTAAAAATCGGGGGCGCCTGGGTGGCTCAGTGGGTTAAGCCGCTGCCTTCGGCTCAGGTCATGATCTCAGGGTCCTGGGATCGAGTCCCACATCGGGCTCTCTGCTCAGCAGGGAGCCTGCTTCCCTCTCTCTCTCTCTGCCTGCCTCTCAGTGTACTTGTGATTTCTCTCTATCAAATAAATAAATAAAAATCTTTTTAAAAAAAATCATATACACATGAACATATACAATACAAGAGTATCTTACTTAGCCAAGAGGATTCATCATTCTGAGTGCATCCTCATGTTTTTGAAGAAGGTCTTAGAACATTAGCATATAAATTATGAGATCAGTTAAGATAGATTCTGCTCATAATGATGCTTTCAGTTAAATGTTAAGTCATAATGCTTTAAGTTAAAATATTGAATATATTAATCTCTATGCTTTTTGTTTAAGTCAAGTTTCATTCTAGTTCAATATGTTTCAAGTAAAAAATATTTAAGGTGCATATTAATTTTTTTTCTGATTGTATTTCTTTAGTTAGTATTTTCTGTTCAACTAGTCATGATGGGGTAGAATAGGAGGGCTTCTACTCTATGGCACTAGGGAAAAATTTATTTTTATTATTGCTGACTAAAATTAAGATGGAATGGGGTGCCTGGGTGGTCCAGTCAGCTAAGCATCTGTCTTTGACTCAGGTCTTGGTCCCAGGGTCCTGGGATCAAGGCCCACATTGGTAAGAATGTTGCTTGGTAAGAAGCCTGCTTCTCTCCCTCCCACTTCCTTGCTTGTGCTCTCTCTCTCTTGCTGTGTCTCTCTCTGTCAAATAAATAAAATATTTTTAAAAAATTTAAAAATAAGAAAAATAAGATGAAGATGGAAGAAATGTTTTTGCATATCAGCTAATCTTGGTATCTACTTCCCAATGCTATGGTTAATCTAAAATAAGTTACATGTAATTCAACACTCTAGCATTATATTTCAATCCACAACTTGTTTTTAGTTAAAAATCTCTGTCTGCTTTGAGTTGTAACTATTTGTAAAGTCACCTCAACATATCTCTCAAATTTATAGTAGAAGTAGATGATATATAGGATAAACACTCCTTATGGGGAATATACTGCTAGGGCCTGAACTTGAGCTGGCCATATAGAATTTCTCTGAGTTCTCTAACACAGTGATAAACGGATGGGAAACTTATGTAAGAACAATGTTCTGGAAGAGCAGAAAGCAGAAATGTTGAATATATGCCTTGTGCCTGTATTAGAATACCAATATATTTAGTTTATTCAAAATTAAATTTACTCAAAATTAAAGTAACATATTAATTATGATAATAAATCATGGATTTGAGTCACTCTAAAATGTGAAAGACAATTTTAAAATGTATTGTGATTTGGGGAAGAAAAATTAAAGGCTTAGAGGAAATGTCATATTAAGTACAGGTACATTTAAAAGCAAAAGTAATGAGTTTCTGTTATATAATTTTAATGATATTTGTATTACCCAATAATGGATTTAGCCTTTATAATTAAATAATAAAAAATAAAGTTCAGTGGGAGTTAGTTCTGTTTTAGAACTAGTATAGCTTAATTTCTTCCTATGATATTATTTTTGTTTTCATAAAGCTAATATTTGATGTTCCCTAGGTTTGATTCCATTTTCTTGTCTGTTGACCACTTTCTAATGTGAAAAAACTTTTTCAGGGTTATGACACATGTTGTAAGTAAAAAGTTCTTCACCAAAGAAAGTATAATGTTCATAAAAATTCCTCTTTCTTTTTTCTTTTGCCAAGATATGATTACCTAAAACATGTACTTGAAAATTATCTTTTCTGTCAGACTTAAGACAGAGAGAATGTATCATAAAATAGCCTACCACAGAATTCTGTCCCTAAGCAGTATTCAGTTAGAGCTAGTTTAGCTGTTATTTTAATAAAAAATTAAAAATTAAAAAAAAATAAAAATAAAAGAACAAGAAAAAAAAAGTGTTATAAAATGTGTTTGAGGCATCTTTTTATATTAGTCCCCTGCTCAGCATGACCAAGTGTTCTGTTATACAAAACATTATCCTTTCCTTCAATACGATTTTATATGTATTTTCTTACGTTATTCTACCAGTGGTATCATGATGCCAGAAGAGTACATATCATTTCACAAATGGTCACAATAAATCCTTTCCTTTATACTTACCATATTGCAGGCAATGAATGAACAGAACGAGTTCAATCATACTATCATTCAACTACACCTACCTAAATACTCATTTCCAGGTTCAAAGATTCAAATAACAATACACTGTAATAAGGTCTGAGAGATTAAGAAAACCAAAGTCTGTTATAATATCTGGGTGTAATTCCCTTAGGGTATTTGATTTGGACAAGTTAGAGAAAAGAAATTTCAGAGGAAACAATAGATGCAAAAACTGAGAGCTAATTAACAATAGCAGACATTGATTCATGACAAGTACTATACAAGCCATTCCTAAACATATCATGTTCCTTTCTTTTATATTTTGCTTAATGCATAGAGGCTAATTTTACCAACGTTTCCTTAGGCTTGAACACATTTGCTTTAGCGTTCATTTGTAGGAATAAGTACATTTCAGCAATATTAAAATTGTACTATTTATGTTCCCAATCTAGTTCTTTCATTAAGTCACAGTTTATTTAAGTTTATTTTCTTTCAAATAACAAACTATTTTTTATTAGGAAATGTCCTAATCCACTGTTAGAACTTCAAAAGTAATGAGTTACTTAAGTGAAAAAAACTTGACAGATTTTATTAACTCACTTTCAAAAGACTTGGAATAGATCAAATTAAAAGACCATCTTACATCAGGTAAATTTCAAACAGCTCAAATGACCTAAATAATATAGTTGACCCTTAAATAATGCAGGGGTTAAGAGAGCCAACCTCCACGCAGTCAAAAATCTGCATATAATTTTGATCTCCCCAAAACTCAACTACTGCTAGTACTGTTGACCATAAGCTTTACTAATAATATAAATAGCTGATTAATACATATTTTGTATGTTATATGTATTACATACTGTATTATTACAATAATATAAGCTGGAGAACAGAAAATTTTAAGAAAATCACATGGAAGAGAAAATACATTCGGAGTACTGGACTGTATTTATCAAAAATAAATCCATGTATAAGAGGACTTACACTATTCAAACCCATGTTGTTCAAGGGTCAATTGTATTAAGCAATCTAATTACACAAAGTAAGTGGTGACATGCAATACCCAAACTCCTGGGTTTTATAATATAAAGTACCTTTTAAAAATAAAACAATTATGAAACTACATAAATCATTTAATTTCTTACTATTGGTATGAGTTTTGTAATAAAAATTATTTCAAGCCATTTACACTAATCATTGGCATAGCATCATAAATATATTTACTAGAAATGTTATCTGATCTCCATATCAAAAAGTTTATACCAATGATTTTCATACCTGTATTAAAGTTAGAATCACCCATAGTTTCTGAAGACCCACCCAAGTCCAATTCAGAGAATATCTTTTGGGATAGTACTCAAAAAAGATATTTGTTAAATCTCCCCAGGTGATTCTAAAGTTTAAGAACCACTGGTCTACCAAAACAAACTACCATCTGGGGAAGAAATAAACTACTAAGATACAACAATGCTTGGTCTACTTTGTAAAGTGATTCCTTCACATAAAAATTAGAGCATTTCCCTCAAAAGAGCCTAATAATTACCCTCTAAGGTACAATATGGAATCAAGTATTTTCCTAATCTTTGCCTTAATACCCCATTCTACAAGCACTCTTCATGATAAGAGTTGTTAGTTAAAAAGAGAGAAGGGGGAAAATAAATTGTCCAAATAGGTATTTCATTGATGCATTATTTAGATGAGATTATAAATAAAATTGCCATTAGACTAGCACAATGAAGATAACCTTTCATTGAGTTGCATATAAGAGAGCCCAGTTAATATACTTTGAGAGGTGAACAAATCTTCCCTGTGCCTACTTATGTCACCTGTTGCCCTAAAATAATTGCTTTCAGAGTCAGTGGTAAATAGATAACAAAAGTTGAAATATTCAAATCTAAAATATTAAAGTATAAGAATAAAATAACAAATATAAAAGAAGAAAAGCCAGAGGAAAACTCTTCATATCATAAAGTAAATAAAAGAGCACTAAGTTAACAGTCAGAAAACATGAGCCTTACCTACCATCTCTTTGCTTTGGAAAATTACAAATTACTTGAACTTACTTCATTGTTTATTTTTGTTTTTCCATAGTGGTTTATTAAAAACTAAAGAATCTTGAAGATTTTAAGGCACCACAGAAGATGAGTGGTAATTCTGATAATGTTAGTGTTATTCACTGCTAGATCCTTCATCACAGAACCAAATATATAAGAGCTTTATATGCATGAAGTTGTGGAGAAACTGGTACCCTCACACACTGTTGCTAAGATTATAAAATGATGTGTGTATCCACTTTGGAAAAAAATTGGCAGTTCCTCAAAATGTTAAATATTTAATTACCATATAATTTAAAAATTTCATTCCTAGGAATATAGCCAAAATAAATGAAAACATAGGTCTACATATATACTTGTGTTTCAAAGTTCACACAATATTATACATGAGGGCCAAAAAAATGGAAAAATTCAAATGTCTATCAAGTGATGATGAGGTAAACAAGATGTCCATAAGTGGAGTCCATGCAATGGAAATTTGTTTGACAGTCAAAAGGAATGAACTACCTACTGTGACATGGGTGAACCTTAAAATACTATGCTAAGTGAAAGAAATCAGTCATAAATGTCCAGACTAGGCAAATCTTTGGAGACAGAAAATATTGATTATCTATGAAAGGTCACAGGGTAGGAAGGATTGAGATTGCTTAGGGGGTCCTTATATCACTCCTTTGTGGGTGATGTAAATGTTCCAAAATTAGATGATGGTGATGATTATACGGATATATACTGAAAGCCACTGAATTGTATACTTTAGGTGGATAAGTTGAATGCATGGTATAAGATGTATACTTCAATAAGTCTTTTTTTTTTAAAGCTTAATATGTGTTATTAGATTGACTGACAGACTTGGCTTCCAAAAAAGGACATGATGGGCACCTGGGTGGTTCAGTCAATTAAGCATGAGACTCTTGATTTCTACTCAGGTTGTGATCTCAAAATCATGTGATCAAGGCCTGCATGGGCTCCTTACTCAATTTGGATCTGCAAAATACAAAACACAGTCTTTCTAAAATACAAAAATAAATCCTTAAAGGAAAAAAAAAAAAGGCACATGAAAAAAGAATGCCCCGTTGGGGATAAAGCCAAAGAATCGAGGATCTGGGAATGGATTAAGGGTGATTTACTCTTGAAAATGCCTCCAAAAGTAATATCTCCCAAAACCATCAAGAGAATGGTTATTGCAAAACTAATGGAGATAATCTTATATTATCTGCTTCTCAAGCCTTTAAAATATATCACTATCAATAAAAATTAAAAGTCTGTGTCTATTATTTGGCCATATGCTTTAAATACAAGTCTCTCTCCCAGAATAAATATGTTGGAAGATAACTGCTTCTATCTACTTCTGAATTCTGTTCTAGTTCCATCTTTCACGCCCATTACCACAGAGGTAAATGGGTTAAAATTTTAGGAAGTGTTTTATTCTAAAGAAAACAGGCACCTACCAAGGCTTTTACATTTATATACATAATTACAAAAGCCAGAACAATGGAATTTGGTTTGATTTAAAACCCCAGAGAAGTACCCATATTTCCTTTATGCATTAAATTCCTGAATCAAATGATCTTTTTCCCTGATGTTCACATAACCTCATCTGCAAAATGTCCATCTTATAAGTAGGATTGTGATACCAAAAAAAAAAAAAAAAAAGACTTAATATAATTTGTATTTCAGAAAAACAATAGGAGAAATATTTCACTTTGCCACAAGCATGTCAAGTACATTCTCAAAATACTTATACTGAATATGACAAACTATGCTAAGGAGATTTTTCTCTTTAGTTTAAGTTTTAAGAAGAAAATCAGTGTCATAAGTAACACAGGTCATGATGCTAGTTTCTTTTTGGAAGTTATCTTAGACTGTCTCACACTCTTTTTTCTAAACATATCTAGTCAATAAGTCCTACAGCATTTCCATTGACTTCTTCAATCTCTTCTATCCCCACTGCTGCTTTCTCACCAAATCTAATTTTATCTCAGACATTCCCTTGGTTTTGTTTTCTTTTGTTGTGTTTTCCTCCTTATAACTTAGAATAAAATCTATAAAATGAAATATCTCACATATGAAAGTAAGCCCATAGCTATAATTAGAAGGCTCCCCACTATAACTAGTAGGCGCCCCACCCCTCTTTCCAGTATCACAATTACAACAAAAGTTAGTTTCTCGATCACAACAGCCATGAGGCCTGCTCATGGCAGTTCTCTTCAGTGTATTCATGCAAAACCAGCTGGCTAGGTCTCTGTCATCTTCTATAGGTGGCTTCAAAGGTAGGTCTCACATCAACACTGGATCCAGCTGGTGGAGGGAAGGGTATAGAAAGAATGGTTTGGAATGTCTTTGTGTTAAGCCTGGGAAAATGGTCTATCACTTCCATTCACATTCCTCTGGCTAAAATAAAGTCAGTTGAGTACATACAAATGGAAAGGAACATGGATAATTAGTATTGCCTAGTACTCAGGAAGAAGAGGAAAATATAGATTTTGGTTACTGGGTAGAACTTTCTGTCATTTTCCAAATACCATTACTCTAAGTGGAAGCTATTATAAACAGGGCTGAGATAAAATAGATGAAAGCAGTTAGAGATGGGTAAAACCAGGGTGAGAGAGCTCAGATATAGGGTTTTTTTTTGTAAAGTGACAGTTATCCATGATGGAAGAGGCTGAGCCCATTGGTAAGATTAGTACGCATAGAAATCAAGGAATATCTTAAAAAACAAAACAAAACAAAACAAAACAAAAACAGGGAATTTCTATGTTGGTGGGAAAAGCACTTTTACACCAAATTCCAAGAAGCAAAAGAAGTATAGCTACTAAGACATGTTTTGTGGTTTTTCTTTCGTAGAAAGTCTTTCATGGTATTAATAGAAGTTGAATAAAAATTGTAAAGAAACTTGGAGAGTGATCCTAGCCTCTCCCCCTTTTCCCAAGGATCCCACTTGCTAGTAGTCTATTAAAGAAAATTCAACAAAATACAGTATAAGTTATCTTTTTTAAGAATAAACACATCTACACAAATATCCTATGAGAAAAATAGCAGTGAAACTTTACTGAAAAGTAAAAATGCAAAGAAAATCCCTCACACTCAATGTGAAAAACGTCACAATCAATGTGACAAAAATTGTTAACACAACATTAGAAATTAGATAAAAGCATTAAGAAAAATGCAGAGAAGCTGTTTAATCACATGTAAAAATAACAGTAAAATTTAAGAAATTTAAACCTATTGACAAAATTTAGGTGAAAAAGACACAAGGTAATTTGTTGGTTTGCTTCTTGCTCATATCAGTAAGCTATTAGAATTTGTCTGAAAATAAAGGTTGAATGTATTATACAGAAGTATATGTATAAAGGTAATTGCTATATTAAAAATACAGACATTCCTCCATATATAAAAGAAGAGAGAACCCAAGAGTGATGTAGAACAGAAATTTACAGAGACAATCTATAGAAACAAGGCCTTCACAGACAACATGATGTCAATAAAAACATATCTTTCAATAATCACTGTCAACATGAATAGCTTAAATGCTCCCATAAAATGGCAGAGTGTTGCAGACTGGATAAAATGACTAGACCCATCCATATGCTGTCTACCAGAGACATATTTGGAACCTAGATATATCCAGACTGAAAGTGAAGGAAGGGATGGAGAAGCATATTTCATGCCAATGGGCCTCAAAAGAAAACTGGGTAGAGATTCTCATATCAGATGAATTAAATTTTAAGCTAAAGACTGTAGTCAGAGATATAGAAGGACACTACATCATTCTTAAAGGGTCTATCCAACAATAAGATCTAACAATTATAAATATTTATGCCCCCAATATCGGAGCAGCCAACTACACAAGCCTATTGTTAACCAAAATAAAGATAAATATTGATATGAATACATTAATTGTAGGGGATCTTAACACATCAATCTCAGTAATGACAGATCATCCAAGCAGAAAATCAATCAATAAATAAAGAAGAGCTTTCAATGACACATTGGACCAGATAGACCTCATAGATATATACAGAATATTCCACCATAAAACAGCAGTATATTCATTCTCCTTGAGCACACATTGAACTTTCTCCAGAATAGACCATATACTTGGTCACAAATTAGACCTCAATTGATATACCAAAAGACTGAGATCATTCTCTGTATATTCTCCGACTACAATGCTTTGAAACTGAAACTCAACCACAAGAAAAAGTTTGGAAGGAATTCAAACACTTGGAAGCTAAAAACCATCCTGCTCAAGAATGTTTGGATCAACCAAGAAATCAAAGAAGAACTTGAACAATTCATGGAAACTAATGAAAATAAAGATACATCAGTTCAAAACCTATGGGATACAGCAGAATTGGTCCTAAAGAGGAGATACATAGCCATCCAAGCCTCACTCAAAAAAACCCTGAAAATTCCAGAATACACCAGCTCTCTTTATACCTTAAAGAACTGGAAACTCAGCAACAAGTTAAACCACCCCCCCCACACAAGAAGGGAAATAATCAAGATTAGAGCAGAGATCAATGAGTTAGAAACTAGAGATACAGTAGAACACATCAATGAAACTAGAAGCTCTTTTTTGGAAAGAATTAATAAGATCAATAAACCACTGGCCAAACTAATCCAAAAGAAGAGAGAACTCAAATTAATAAAATTATGAATGAAAGGGAAGATATCATGATAACACCAAGGAAATAGGAACAATCATCAGAAATTATTAACAACAGCTATATGCCAAAAGGTTAAGCAACCTAGAAAAAAAATGGATCTATTCCTGGAAACCTATAAACTTCTAAGACAGAAACAGGAAGAAATTGATAATCTGAATACACCAATGTCTAGTAACAAGATTGAAGTAATGATCAAAAACCTCACAAAAAACAAGAGCCCAGGACCTGACAGATTCCCTGGGGAATTCTACCAAACATTCAAAGAAGAAATAATATTTATTCTTCTGAAACTGTTTCAAAAAATAGAAACAGAAGGAAAACTTCTAGACTCTTTTCATGAAGCCAGCATTGCCCTGAATCATAAGCCAGGCAAAGACCCCATAGAAAGGAGAATTTCAGACCAATATCTTTGATGCATATGGATGCCAAGATTCTCAACAAGATCTTAACTAATGGGATCCAACAGTACGTTAAAAAGCTTATCCACCATAACAGGTGGGATTTATCCCTGGGATGTAAGGGTGGTTCAACATTCACAAATCAACCAATGTGATAGAAGAAATCAATAAGAGAAAAAGAAGAACCACATGGTTCTCTCAACTGATGCAGAAAAAGCATTTGACAAAATACAGCACCCATTCCTGATTAAAACTCTTCAAAGTATTTGGATAGAGGGAACATTCCTCAACTTCATAAAATTTATCTATGAAAAACCCATAGCAAATATCATTCTCAATAGGAAAAAGCTGACAGCCTTCCCTTTGAGATCAGGAACACGACAATGCCCACTCTCACCACTGTTTTTCAACATAGTACTAGAAGTCTTTGTGACAGCAATCAGACAACAAAAAGAAATAAAAAGTATTCAAATTGGCAAAGAAGAAGTCAAACTCTCTCTCTTCACATATACATCACACTTTATAGGAAAACCCAAAAGACTCCACCCCCACACTACTAAAACTCATACAACAATTCAGTAATGTGGCAGGATAAAAAATCAATGCACTTGTATCAGTTGCTTCTTATACACTAACAATGAAAATACAGAAAGGGAAATTGGAGAATCGGTTCCACTTATTATAGCACCAAGAAACATAAGATACCTTGTAATAAACTTAACCAATGAGGTAAAGGATCTGTACTCAAGGAACTACAGAACACTCATGAAAGAAATTGAAGAAGACACAAAAAGATGCAAGACCATTCCATGCTCATGGATTGGAAGAATAAACATTGTTAAAATGTCTATACTGCCCAGAGCAATCTATACTTTCAATGCCATCCCAATCAAAATTCCACAGGCGGGCACCTGGGTGGCTCAGTGGGTTAAGCTGCTGCCTTCGGCTCAGGTCATGATCTCAGGGTTCTGGGATCGAGTCCCACATCGGGCTCTCTGCTCAGCGGGGAGCCTGCTTCCCTCTCTCTCTCTCTGCCTGCCTCTCCATCTACTTGTGATTTCTCTCTGTCAAATAAATAAATAAAATCTTTAAAAAAAAATTCCACAGGCATATTTCAAAGAGCTGGAACAAGCAATCCTAAAATTTGTATGGAACCAGAAGAGACCCCAAATTTCTAAGGAAATGTTGAAAAAGAAAAACAAAACTGGGGGCATCATGTTGCCTGATTTCAAGCTTTACTACAAAGCTGTGATCATCAAGACAGCATGGTACTGGCACAAAAACAGACACATTGACCAGTGGAACAGAGATATGGACTGGCAACTCTATGGCCAAATAATCTTCAATAAAGCAGGAAAAAAATCTAGTGGAAAAAACAAAGTCTCCTCAATAAATAGTCCTGGGAATATTGGAGAGCTGTGTATAGAAGAATGAAACTTGACCATTCTCTTATACCAGACACAAAGATAAACTCTAAATGGATAAAAGAACTAAAGTGAGGCAGGAATCTATCAAATCCTAGAGGAGAACATAGGCTGTAACCTCTGACATTGGCCACCACAACTTCTTTCAAGACATGTCTCCAAAGGTAAAGGAAACAAAAGAGAAAATGAACTTTTGGGACTCCATCAAGATCAAAAGCTTCTGCACAGCAAAGGAAACAGTCAACAAAACAAAGAGGCAACCCACAAAATGGAAGAAGAGATTTGCAAATGACACTACAGACAAAAGGCTGATATCCAAGATCTATAAAGAACTACTCAAATTCAACACTCAAAAGAACAGGTAATCACATCAAAAAATGGGCAGAAGACATGAACGGACACTTCTCCAAAGAAGACATACAAAGGGCTAATAGACACATGAAAAAAATGTCCATCCTTATCCATCAGGGAGATTCAAATCAAAACCACATTGAGATACTACTTTATACAAGTTAGAATGGCCAAAAGCAAGAAGACAGTAAACAACATGTGTTGGAGAGGATGTGGAGAAAAGGGAACCTTCTTACACTATTGGTGGGAATGCAAGTTGATGTAGACACTTTGGAAAACAGTGTGGAGATTACTCAAGAAATTAAAAATAGAACTACTCTATGACCCTGCAATTGCACTACTGGGTATTTACCCCAAAGATAGAGATGTAGTGAAAAGAAGGGCCATGTGTACCCCAATGTTCATAGCAGCAATGACCACAATCTCCAAACTGTGGAAAGAGCCAAGATGCCCTCAACAGATGAATGGATAAAGAAGATATGGTCCATATATACAATTGAATATTATGCCTCCATCAGAAAGGAAGAATACCCAACTTTCGTATCAACATGGATGGGACTGGAAGAGATTATACTGACTGAAATAAGTCAAGTAGAGAGAGTCAGTTGTCATATGGTTTCATTTACTTGTGGAGCATAAGGGATAACATGGAGGACATTAGAAGAAGGGAAGGAAAAGTGAATTGGGGGAAATCAGAAGGGGAGTTGAAGCATGAGAGACTGTGGACTCTGAGAAACAAACTGAGAGTTTTGGAGGGGAGGGGAGTAAGGGTTTAGGTGAGCCTGGTGGTGGGTATTATGGAGGACACATATTGCATGAAGCACTGTGTGTGGTGCATAAACAATGAATCTTGGAACACTGGAAAACTAAAATTAAATAAAAAAAGATTCCTAAATAGAAGAGTTACAATATTTAAACATATGAAAGTATTTAGAATCATTTATAAGAGGCACACAAATTCCTAGTGCTTTGAGATCTTTTTTGTTCCATGACTAAGGCTATTAGAAAATAGGTTCTCTTCTACATTGCTTCAGAGAGTGCAAAAATGGTATAAATGCTAGGAAGGTAATTTATTTATTATCTAATATCTATCAAGATTACAAAAAAATTCATTTTGGTCCAACAATTCCATTTCTTGGATCCTATATTATTGGTCTTCTTGCATACATACAAAACGTTATGTGCACAGTCCTCCTCACTGAAGTAGTCCTTATAATAAAAAAAGTTAGAATCATCCCAAATGCCCATCTATAAGGGACTAGTTAAATAAAGTGTTATCCACACAGTGAAATACAATTCAGATGTGAAAAAAATGGGAGAGATCTATTCTGTAAATATGGAAATATTGTCAATTTAAGAAAAGGAAGAAAAGAAAAAAGTCTATTGGGGATGGATAAAAATTGGGCATATGGAGATGGAGAATAATAAGACTTATCTATGTGGGTTTTTTTTCTAATGTTTAAATTTTAAGTTGTTGAATGTATTATCCATTCAGTTAATGACATTTTACACACACACACACACATAGCACCTACAAATGGTTAGTATATGGCATAAATACAACAATGAATCAGAGACAGGTACAGGGCTGCTCAGGATTTCAAGATGCTTAAATTTTAGTCAGAAAATCTGGCATATAAAACTTGTCTTTTAAATCTTAATTTTTTTCCTACTGCTAATTAAAATAATTTTATGTCATATAATACATATATCCCATAGTTCTCTTATTGGGCTGTTAGTCTAATTTTTAAATAAACCATACATAATCGTACATAACAACATAAGATTAAATCATACTGCAGAGACTGGAGACTTCAAAGCAGTATTTTGAGAGTTTGTTCCCAAAATAAAACTATAAATTATCCAAAGTATGCTTTATGAGGTTAAATAAAATTCTGTAGATACTTGAAAAGGAGATGATTTCTAGTTATCAATTAGGAAATAAAATCTGTATAAGAAAAACACACTTGAGGGGCGCCTGGGTGGCTCAGTGGGTTAAAGCCTCTGCCTTCGGCTCTGGTCATGATCCCAGGGTGCTGGGATCGAGCCCCGCATTGGGCTCTCTGCTCAGCAGGGAGCCTGCTTCCCTTCCTTTCTCTCTGCCTGCCTCTCTGCCTACTTGTGATCTCTCTCTCTCTCTCTGTCCAATAAATGAATAAAATCTTTAAAAAAAAAAAAAAGAAAGAAAAGAAAAAGAAAAACACACTTGAGTACTTATTGAAGCCTCAATTCCTAGAGACAATTTCATCCACTGATTTGATTTTACTGAAGTCAGAACTATCACTGTGATTTCTAATGCATCATTACAGGACACAATTAGTGCACAGAACTCCACCCTCAGTTTCTATTGAGCAGAAAATGTTATATGGGGGAGTAATCCATACTGGAAAATATTACACTGATATATTGCTCAGGGAAACTCTCATATCATTTGGTTAGATGAAAAGATAATATTCATGATTTCCTTTACAAGGCAAAAGCAGAAGATGTTTGAAGTGATGTTTTATATTTTAACTAGGAATAGATCTTAAAATGAATATACAAAGAAACCTCTCAGGTATGCAGAAAATCAGATTTGTAATAAAATGAATAACTCAATAGGAATGTCACTCAAGAAAATAGAAATTTTCCAGCACCTTGAATGGTTCCTGTTAAACAACTTACTCTCATGATTTACATCACTTTCTTATATTATATATAACTACTTTTGCCTGATAAAACATTATATTTATTAATTCTCATTGTGTGTGCTTTCCTGCATTTTTATTATTTTCCTAATAATTACAAATATGCTTTAATCCACAAAATTTGGTTATTAGCTATAGCTAACTCATTTTCAATATTGTATAGTATTCCACTATAATAAATATCTCAAAGTTTTTACCACATTATATATAGTATATTTAAAAAGTAAATAAACATTAGTATTTTTACATATTTGTAGTGTTATGAATAATGCTTAAAGGAAATGTTTAATATACTTAAGAATAGAAAGGTGAGTGCTAGGTTATATTTTATATTTATAATAATTGTTTTAATATTTATTTTTTCTTATATTAATGCAACCTCTCCAGTATTCTTTGTTTAATGTTTTCCTTGTAAAGTCTTTTTTTTTTTATTTTTATCAGCAACTCGGTCATTCAATAATGATGGCAAATCAAAACAGATTATTCATCACCAACACACCTACCTTTAAAGAAAACCAAAAGCAGAAGGAAAATGATCCTAGATATAACCAAAGAAATAGAGGAAGGAAAGAGGGGTAGAGAGAGAATAAATAGAAATTATTATCTGGTATAAAAAATAGTACTATTATTATTTACTAGGTTAAAGTGTATATAGAATTTTAAAATATTTTATTATGAAAACAATCATGAAAGTTATAGAAAACATGAATGGGATTAAATATATCTAATTTTCTGTCATTATTGGAGGACAACAAAGAGAAATAACTTGCCTTAGACCTGAATATGATAATGACACTTACCAAATCTCTGCTGTGGTTCTCCACAATATAACATTTTCTATGGCACCTGGGTGGATCAGATGGTTAAGCGTCTGCCTTCGGCTCAGGTCATGATCTCCAGTCCTGGGATTGAGCTCCATGTCCTGTTCCTGGCTTAGTAGAGAGTCTGCTTCTCTGTCTCTGTCTGTCTCTCTCCCTGCTTGTGCTCTCTCTCTCTCTCAAATGAATAAAATCTTTTTAAAAATTTAAATAAAATTTATGATGACATAAATGTTATATATTTGCACTGTTCAGTACTATTGCCTGGCCACAAAGAGTACTTGAAATGTGGCTTGTGTGCTAATTTTAAATTTTATTCAATTTTTAAAATTTAACTGTAACCAGACCTATGTAGCTAGTGGCTATCATAGTACAAAACAAAGCTCTAGGGTAGTAATTTAAATAAGAGAAAAATTAATAACTAATTAGTTAATATAGAAAAAGTGGTCAAAAGCAAATATTTAATTAAATAGGAAACATAAAAAAGTAGCAAAATATTATTAGAAATGAATTTTTTGAGAGAAATTTTAGTTTCTGTCAGTTACCTTGGTATTGTTTTAAATTAAATTACTGTTTTAAAGTTTTTGTGAAAATAGAAGAAGTTTGAATTTCATCATAAAGTCATGAGACATCCATGGTTATGAATTCTCAGTGGAAATATATAACATTTTCTCCTTCTCGAGTGCAACTTTGAGATAGGAAAGTCTCTTAATGTTGCGTTTTTCTCAGCAGGATTCTACATCGCCCCTTACGTTGCTGGAGCTTCTGAATTTTCTATGAAAAGTTCCACTTTGGTTATATCTAAGACATCGTCTCTTACTTACAATCCTTAATTCAGTGCATGCATTCTCTGACCCGAGATTTGGTAGATACCTGCAGTGGTAAAGTCATCTTTGGCACCAGCTAGCTCATAAAATTTCTAGTTTCACATTTTCTTTGATTCTGAATTTCATGCCAGTTCAGGGATGCATTTTTATTACTTTCCTAATTACTCAGAATATTAGCTATTTTGGTTTGGATGGACTTTTAATTTCCTACCACCTCATGCTGTCTCAAAATACAGGATGATATGCGCTCTGTGACATTTTAACCAAAGTGACAACAGTTTATTCTTGGCTTTATCATTTATCAATAATTGTGCTATTTTGAAATTGAAAAATTCTACATTATTACTACTGAAAGAAAAAAATATTTATTCTGGAAATAATATAAAATTTAAGTCTTATATTTCCCATTTTCTATAAAGCATATTGTGAGAACAAGAGGGTACGTCTAAAATGACAATCAAGTAACCTAGTTCTGAAGATTTATAAAATGTATAATGACTCCAGTGTATGTTTCTACCCCCAAAAGGAAGACAGAAATAGAAGGTAAATTAAGAAAAAAACTTATGAATTACCAATTTCAGTGGACAAAGGACCAAGTTACTTGATAGGAATACTGAGGGGTTTTGGTTGGTTTGGTTGTTTTGTTTTCCACTGTTTTGGTCTTCCCATGGATCTTTTGCTATGTGAGCTATTTCCTCAGTGACTCCATTTTTCCATGATAGAAATAAGATGTGTATACTAAGATAGACTATCAATCATAAAAATCAATCAATCAATCAATCAATCAGAAGTCAAGCCAATCTTTTACTCACTGTAGCTAATCTCTCTTTCCCAATAGAGAAACAATATTTGTAACCTTTTTCTCTTTTCTTCTGGTAGGATGGGTAGGTTATTTTTAACCTGTTGCATTGAAGAATTTAAATCTTGTGTCATGAAGCTGCCTTTCGTATGCTGCCTAACCACTTCTGCTAGGAGTAAGACATATAAAACAGATTAACCTCATGATATTTGAAAAATAGAAATAAAATTAATAAAAGATTCGTTTTTTTTTAATATAATTTTTTATTTTTTATAAACATATATTTTTATCCCCAGGGGTACAGGTCTGTGAATCACCAGGTTTACACACTTCACAGCACTCACCAAAACACATACCCTCCCCAATGTCCATAATCCCACCCCCTTCTCCCAAACCCCCTCCCCCCAGCAACCCTCAGTTTGTTTTGTGAGATTAAGAGTCACTTATGGTTTGTCTCCCTCCCAATCCCATCTTGTTTCATTTATTCTTCTCGTACCCACTTAAGCCCCCATGTTGCATCACCACTTCCTCATATCAGGGAGATCATATGATAGTTGTCTTTCTCCGCTTGACTTATTTCGCTAAGCATGATACGCTCTAGTTCCATAAAAGATTCTTAAAGAAAAAAATGTACAATGCTTTTTGAAAGAGCAATTTACGACCAAAAGCAACAAGTTATTAAGAACGTAAAATCAGTTATCACTTCCCATGAGCCAATTTCATAATAGCAGTATATGTTTGATAGTATAAACCTTAATACTTAGACATTCAGATTTACAGAATATTCTAGTAAATTCATTATCAAGCATCTACAAGAATCTATTTTGTCTTTTTTTCCTATGAATTTTATTAAATGTTAACCCTACAGTTAATTTCAATCACAGAATCAATGAGTTTTGCAATGCAAAATAGTTGAAGGAAAATCCTGTGCATACACAGGATAGCACATTAGAGAGATATTTTCCAACTACCAAACTCTGTGGCATAGACATGTTTAGTTACCTTCCCAGGTCTCCATTTCCTTATGATGTAAAGACAGAACTAATGACTGTTAATGCTAAGAATGCACCTTATACATAAGAAGTATTGGATCAAAGTCTCTATTATGGAAAGAATATAGAATATGCTGTCTAAAAGCACTGAATTTATATCCTGACTCTTTGGTCTTGTCTAGATAGCTGTGGTTTTCTTAACAATAAATGGGAAGCTTGTACTTCCCTAACAGGTCTGTAGTGAGTAAGAAGCAGTATATGTAAGTTTCTAGCACTTCCCTTCACATAGATTATCAATAAATATTACCTCTTCTTCTTCCTCTACCCTTTTGCCATCCCATACCCAAAAACTCTGTCTTCGTTGACAAAGTAACTGAGACCCAGAGAAGCCCTTCGATTTCCCCAGATTTAGGAACTACTTGCAAGTGACTGGCTCTTAGCATTGTACGTTCTTCACTGTTGCCAAGACACAAGGTGTTATATACACCATATACTAATCATACATTATCCCGAATGTGCTGCTATTTTCCGCTCATCTCCGCATTTTGAATGGACTTTTTCCGAATCTTCACTAGTTTGTATGGAGTCTTTGGAACCAAATCAGTTCCACTTTCTTTTTTGATTATGGAACAAAAAAGAGAAGGCTGACAAAAGATGGAAGGAATTTTTTTTCACATTTTTTCCAGGCAGCTTATCTCATTTTTATCTTACAACTTTAAAGATATCAAATACCACAAACCATGCTCTAAGTTAAAGTCACATTTAGCTTACTATTTTAAATAATATTAAAATTAAAAAGTAATACTGTTTCTTTAAATGTCTGAGTCTTAACATTTTTGCAGCAGTTCTAAATGTCATTCTATTCCATGTTAGGGCCAGTTTATTTTTAATTCCCTAGAGGAGTATATCTTTGGGTATATCTAAGTCTATAATAAAAGCCAATAAGAAAATCAATTTTAATACATAGGAATTTGATTTATAGGCAACTGTTCAGAAACATATCTATTCAGCAAAATGAGATATGCCTCTCTGTTTGGATATGTAAGAACTTATCCAAATAGAAAAAAAGGAATATATATTTTTATATCTGGGCATCTAATTATTTTTTGAAATATTCTGAGAGAGAGTGAATTCAGTTCTTAGTCAAAGTTTAGAGGTAAGGGTTTGGATTAATGCGTATATATGCTAGACAAAGTAAAGAACTGAGTTAGTTCATTAGAGACTCCAAATTGGAAACTATTTAGTAGAAGTTATATGATTAATAAAAGTTAGTTTTGGTTTTTACTATCTGGATATACATTACATTCCCCAACTCTAACACAGAGGTGTGCAATAATGATGTGTCCATGATATGAAGGGCCTATCAAACTTCACATTCTTTTCTGGAAAAGAAGTCTCAAGCCCCTTCCTAAAATTCTTTGCCTTCTTCCATGTGACCTTGACAGGCTAACAAAAGTCTTGCCACAGGAAAGGTTGCATGAACCAGAGGCAAATAAGGATAAGATAGTAGTAAGAGAAGTCTTCTCTGTCTAGTTTGGCTTCAGTATCACCCAAAAGCTACCTTTTGTAATGGAGTATAAAATTCATGTGCAAGCACCATTTCACTCTTTGATTCTATGAATTTGACTCACAGAATAGAATGGTGGCTGAAACAATAGCCAATGGTAATATATCGTACACTTAAAAATGTGTTGAAAAGTAGATTTCATGTTAAGCATTATTTTTTTTCTACAATTTTTTTAAACCATGTGAATAAAGAGAATATGGCAAAGATCAGCTGGGAATAACAGATCCTTCGTTCTAAGTGTTGGGAGATTTCATCAAGATCACCAGAACAATACATGTCTCCTACAAAACATCAGATTGTCAAAACAAAAAAAAAATTCTATGTAGATTTGTGAAAAACTGAGACATCATTTGTTGTTGATTTTCTGTTTTTCACTGCAGTTGAAGTTCAGGTTTTAGTTTTCTATGTCTCCATCAACTCTTATTATGTATGCATTTTGAGATCCTTTTACTTAAAATAGTTTCAATTAGTTATTACAATTAAAAAGTTTTTAAATACTTATTTAAGAGTATCACCACTTCAGGACTTAAGTATTCAGTGAGCATCATAAAAAAATTGGACGAAGTGCAGATTACCATCTGGAATGCAGATGGTATTATGTGTGTCTACACAGAGCCTTTGAATTCACAGGCCTACCAACATCTACCTAGAATTTCTGGGTCTCCCAACTGAAATAAAATGTACATTCCACACTTCCAAAGTCCATTTTGGGCAGGTGTTCATTACATGTACAGGCAACTAAGACCAAAGAGTATACAAATTGCTCTCAAGATGTGTAATTTTATCGGGGCTATCAGTGAAGAACAGGTTTCAAAGATAAATATTTTTACTAAAGTCTCAGAGTGGCTGTATTTTTGGTGAGAAAAATCCCCATGCTCTCTAGCTGTTGTGTGTAACCTTATAATAAATTTCTAGAGCATAAGACCCTTGAATTTGCTGTATTTTCCTGCCTAGAATACTTTGCAAATAGACCATAACATTATGATAGACTTATTTTCCTCACTTAGGTTCAGCCCCAAATATTATATTCTCTAATCAATCAAAGCAAATCTGCCTGACTTCCTTCATGTTCACTCACTTTACATTCCATATTACCATTGAATATACTTCCCAGCATCCAGCACTATTCAATGATTTGTTCGTGTGCTGTAATACGTGTTTATTGCCTTGATTCCTCACTAGTTCATAGTTTTGTTAGCAGAAATCTCTTTTCTTGCTCATTACCAAAATCACAGCACTGCAAACAGCCTTTTCCATGTAGAAAGACTTTAATACACATTTTCAAGGATTGAATGTACCCAGATATTGCTAAGTGCTTCCCACAGACACTATTACTAGAAGATACAAAGTAAAAATTTGCAAAAGGGAATAATAAACTCATAACTCAATTAACAATTCAGCTTAATAAATTAAAGATGTTGAATAATCAACATCTTTAAACTCAATAACATTGAGTTTAAACAAACTATGTTCCACATTTTTTTTTTAAACCAGAAGTCCCATCCTTATTTTTTAACAGGACTCTATTTGGGGAAATACTTATCCCTAAGAATTAGTGATCATTGGGACATATTTTGTTCATTGTTAATGTAAGGTAACCTTGGACTGCCCCTTTCTTGAAACCTAGAAGAGATTAATTAATACAGAGGGAAAACTGGTGAGTCTTTTATTCATCTAACATGTCATGTTGTAAAGTTTTTAATGGAATTTAATCCTCCTCCTGCTTTGTCTGAAACAATGTATTCTGGGCTGCATATTAGGTCTCAAGCATGGAATTTAGTAGGATTATGGGTCCAGCAGAATTCAGTTAACGTGAAATACATCAACACCAAATATCTATTAATTGTCATGTCGCCAAATTCACTGAGCCCATTTAAGATAGCTCTATAAGATCTCGGTTCTCAGAACTGTATGTTATTAATTATTCATTTATTTTTAATATATTTATTTAAAAGGACAAAAGAAATGTACGAATAGTCTATCCATTTGTAACAGTTTTACTGTTCTAGTCAAAAGAATGCAGTATTCAGAGGAAAAACAAGCAAAGGTATTTTTGCCATAGTGTATAGAGTCACATGCTCAGAGAAGAACCAGAAGAAAACACTGAAAAATCAGTTTATGTGTACTGTAATAGCTATGTGTGGCAAAGAACTTTATATGCATCATTTTATTTATCTTAATAAGAAATAAAACATTTCTGTGTCATGGGCATTTATTATTCCCAGTTTATAAATTTAAAAAAAAAAACTGGATCAAAGAAGTTAAAAAAAGCTCTAGATCTCACTTTGCTATACCATGCTGTGGTCAACTTACATGCATTTTTTTTTTAATATTCTAAAGCCTGTAACCCCTAGACACCTGTGTTCCATGGCTAATCATCATTTTAAGGATAGTTTTTCACCAGTCAAAACAAGTCTGGCTTCTCATTTTAGGAGCCCAAATCTCTCTTCATCCACATGAATATAGTGTATGGACAGGAAAGAAATCTGCCTGTGAAAAGTCAAGAAGGAACTGACTGAAGGCACAGAAGTTTATGAATAAAGGCAAACCTTGAAAAGATATGAAGGGAGAAAAGGAGAAAAAAAAAAAGAACCTCAAAGAATCAAAGCAACAGGGTCACTACTGAAGGATAGCAGAACTTGGCACCCCAAAATATCCCACGTTGGCATATGAATTATTTTGAGCTTGCAACACTTGAAAACAGTAGGTGCAAGAAGGACATTCTGACCGCCCCTTTACTTCCTGAAAGCAGAAGGTAAAACTCCCATGTGAACGATGTCCTCCCTATACTAGGAGGAAAGACACATCTCTAATACCAGAGATAGAGTGAAGGCCAAAAGAATTCTATACAAACAGACTTAGTTAAAAATAACTCTTGTCTTTTAGCCTCTTAATATACTTTACTTTTCCACAATTGTCTCTCTTTTTCAAAATTATACAAAAACATTTAAGTGTTGCTACTTTTCTGATCGTTATCTCTTTATGAAGGCCATATGTCATGTAAAGCATGTATTAAATTTGTATGCTTTTCTCTGGTTAATATGTCATATGTCTGCTTATCTGTTTATTTATCTATTTATTTGAGAGGTGGAGAGAGAGAGAAAGAAATAGTGGGAAGAGGGTCAGAGGAAGAGGGAGAGAGAGAAACATAAGAAGACTCCACGCCGAGCCCAGAGCCCGATGTGGGGCTCGATTTCACAACCCTGAGGTCATGAGCTGAGCTGAAACCAAGAGTCAGATGCTAAACTGACTGAGCCAGAAGGCACCCCATGTCATGTGTCAATTCAACCCACAAGCCCAGCCTAAAACTCTGAGAGGATAGAGAAAAAGTTTTGTCTTCTCTATACTATTTCTGATTCAATCACTAAAGTCAAAACTTGATATTTCCCAAAACTCTCATTGAGATGACCATAATATGTTTGAATAGTAACCTCAAAAATTTTTGACATTAATACGACAACAAATGTATCACTTAAAGGAATGATTTCTGCTTAAAGCACCAAATGCTGGCCCCAAGGACTGAATAAATTAACAGGTAGAGTACACTAACAGGAATAGAAGAAGGGTGGTCCTGTGCTTTCCATTCAGACCTCTAATTTTCCAACTACATATTCTGCATTTCACTCAGTTGATTAAGGAGTGGTCTTTAAAATCTCTCGGCATTGCTATTGGTTGAAATAAGTTCATAAAAACCCCCCTACCTCCAAAGAGAACTTTTGAGGTTAAACTTAAATGTTTGACATTTACCGCTGACTCTGTTTTTAAAAGCAAAACTTTGGGGCCACCAGATGACACAGTCAGTTAAACATCTGCCTCCTGGTTTTGGCTCAGGTCATGATCTCAGGGTCCTTCTCAGTACAGAGCCTGCTTGGCCACTCTCTCTTCCTCTCCCTTAGCCCCTCTCCTATCTTGCACACACTTTATTTAAATAAATAAATAAATAAGAAATAAATAAATAAAAACAAAGTTTTATGTTATCAAGAGAAACTTCTTTGTAGCATTAAAATACTAACATGAGTAAAATAAAATAGAAAAATTCTTCCTAAATATCATTCCTATTGTTTTATCTTTTGCCTGCAAACTGGAGAAATACAGTATGCTTCCTTAGTCTCAAGGATCAGGCACTGAGAAAAGCAGAAATGTTGTTTTAACCATCTTCTGTAGACTGCAGGAATGGAAATGATCGTTTTGCATATTAAGTGATTAATGAACCCTGGATTAGTTTTGACTGATTTACTATTGAGCTTTTGGCTGGGATAGTTTGTCAGCACTAAAGTTGCCTACAATGTTTTACATGGGAATTAAATCATCCCAGCAGTTTGCAGAAGGCTTGTATAAAATTTTAGACACCATTGAAAATTAAGAATATCCAAATAGGGGCGCCTGGGTGGCTCAGTGGGTTAAGCCGCTGCCTTCGGCTCAGGTCATGATCTCAGGGTCCTGGGATCGAGTCCCGCATCAGGCTCTCTGCTCAGCAGGAAGCCTGCTTCCTCCTCTCTCTCTCTCTGCCTGTCTCTCTGCCTACTTGTGATCTCTCTCTGTCAAATAAATAAATAAAATCTTTAAAAAAAAAAAAAAAAGAATATCCAAATAATATATATACTGATAGAGTCACAATCATTTGGCAAAAAATTGCAAATAGGGACTACATTAAACTAATAGGAATCCATTGGTTTAATGAAGAGACAACAATAAAAGATATTCATGACACACATCATGAACTATTTAGAAACGTGTCTCTGTACTGAAGAAAAGTTATGAATTCTTTATAGAAAAACATCACCAGCTGCAAATATGGCTGCTGTGGACAGCCAAAGGGTCTGCCATTCTCACACTCAGGTGCTTAACACGCAAGGTTGTGTATGTAACCGCAGTTCAGGTGTAGCCTTGAAGTCAAAGGGAGTAGAAATTGTTGATGTCTTCCATCTAATACATATTTTTAACTGTTATTATATAATTAATTAGGCAGATTTTAAAATACACAATAAAGAAAAAAGTTAAGGAAAAAAAATAAAAGTATTCCTTACTATTACTTTAGGAAGAAAACCTGTAAATGCTTTAATAGATTTGATTTTTAACTATTTTCTATGTCATATATATTCAGATATGAACTCAGAACACACATACATATAAATATATACATAATTTTGCTTTCCATTTCTATAAACATTATTTCATAAGATATTCTTTAAAACCTGATTTTCATGGTTTCCCACAATTATCAATTTTAGTTACAACAAAATTCCACTGTTGAGATTTTTAATTTTTACTAAAGATATAATATAAATTATATATATTATTTTAATATAATTAAAGTTTTAATTAAAATTAAAATTAAAATTAATTAATTTAAGACAATCGAATTAAATTAAAATTAATTAAAATAAATTTAATTAAATATAAGTTTTAATATAAATAGTAACATGTACATATTTGTATTTAAAGTGAAAGTACTGATTTTTGTAATGGAATAGATACAAGTTCTAAATTAAATTGATTTTGTTCTTATTCTAGCTTTTCCATTTCTATGTTCACTTGCACAAGTTCTTATTTCTACATCCTAGTGCCCTCGAATGAAGCACATGGATAATGATAATGCATTAGATATGGAAGGATAAACTTTAATATGGTAGAAGTAAGCCTGGAAATTTCAGTACTTTATTTCACACAAAATCTGTTCAGTTCTTTGTTGGACAGCTCTCCTAGATGGTTCTCCTTTTAGTGATGCATTCAGGGATCCTTTCTCCTCCGTTCTTGTGAGTCTGTTCTCTTGGGGTCCTTTGCTTTTAGCTTCCAGGTTGTAGGTGAGAGAGCACAAAAGATCCAATGTGTTATAGCCAGGTTAAAAAGTAACATACATCATGTTCTTGTTACTTTCCCTTGGCCAAAACTCAGCCACATTGTTTCCACCTAGCTGCATAGGAAGCTTAGAAAATGTAGATTTCCTGTATGCTCAGAAGGATATTGGAAGATACCTTACAGGGTCACTGGGAGACACCCATGAGATAATATATGGCATGCTGCCAAATAGGTGACATTTCCAAAGTGAGAAGCACAGCTTAGCTTTTAGTGTCTAAAGCAGAGAATTGATTGTTAATGTGCATAATCTAAAGTAAGGAAGACTTAGATTTGGGTCTGTGGTGATTAGTGAACCTAAGAGTTGGTGCATAAAATGGCACTGCAGCATATGACAAAACTATTCTATAAGATTTTTTAAATTATTATTAACATATAATGTATTATTTGTTTCAGGGGTACTGGTCTGTGAATTGTCAGTTTTACACAATTCACAGAACTCACCATAGTACATGCCCTCCCCAATGTCTATCCCCCAGATATCCCATCCTTCCCCCCCTCCTCCCCTCCAGCAACCCTCAGTTTGTTTCCTGAAATGACAAATCATTTCTATTGGGAGCTGGTGGCAGACTTGGAAGGCCTTAGATTTTTAACTCATTACGGAATCTTTAAAAATATGTTTTCTTGGTGGTAAGGGTACCCAAATTCTCCCATTTTCATGTTATTTCCTCCATTTTCTAAGAGAATTTTAATACCTAGAAACTATTTTATTATAGAGGATATTTCCAAATTTTAAAATTAAATATTGCTAGGATGAACCTTTTTTATTTCCAGTATACTCTTTTTTAATTAGGAACAATTTCTTGCAACAAATTACCAAAGGAGACATTCCTGGGTTTGCATAGATAGTTATTCATTCATTCATTTTTTTATTTCTTAAATATTAAGGAATGCTGCTTTCTTAAATATTAAGGAGTTGAGAAAATTAAATATTAAGCATAATAAAACTTTTTTGTCAGCAGAATAAAAAATACTTACTTAAATTTTTTTTCATTAATTTTTGATATTGACTAAATGGGAATTGCTATGCCAGCCAGAGAGGATAGACAGATAGATAGATAGATAGATAACTCTTCCTGCATTTGAGGGAGCACAATGAGAAAGCCAGAAATAAAGTTTTAAAATTAATAATTTGATTTTTTTAAAGATTTTATTTATTTATTTGAAAGAGATCACAAGTAGGCAGAGAGGCAGGCAGAGAGAGGGGAAGGAAGCATGCTCCCTGCAGAGCAGAGAGCCTGATTCGGGGCTTGATTCCAGGAACCTGAGATAATGACCTGAGCCAAAGGCAGAGTCCCAACCCACTGAGCACCCAGGGACCCCAAAATTTGATTTTTAATATTAACTCTCTTTCCCATCAGCTCTGTGATCTTGAATAACTCAATCTTTCTGATACTGTGTTTTCTTATTTGTAATTTAGAAATAATTTCATTCTTCTGGAACAAAATTAATTAATGTACATAATGTGTTTAGCAGTAGTAAAATACTATTTGTAGAGTTTTCATTATATGTGTTATATGCCAAAAACTCACTGAATAGGAATTCAATCATAACTGAATTGAATAAAAATATGGATCCAGATGCAACACAAAAAGTTACACCAGGTAGTATATGGCTAGGTAGCATGAAAGTAAGAGAAAGTATTAGCAGAGTGTGGAGAGCAGGCTGCTGACAAGAAGTATGTTGAGACAGCAATATATGGAAAGTTTAGAAGAACAACCCTATATGTATGAATTCAGGTAGGGAAATAAGGGAAAAGTGGAGGACGTTGATTGTCAGATATTATATCAGAACAAGGAGGGGTGGCAATTAGGTATGTCTGATGGCATTCAGTGTCCTCTAATGGATATTTTCAGTCATAGAGCTACAGTCAATGAGCTTACTTTCTCCAAGGGTAAAACTTTTGAAACAAGGGAAAACTGATTTAACTCTGGTCAAATTACTTAATATTTTGTGTTCTCAACATCTTAGTGAGTTAAATAGGCAAGGTAAATTTGTTAAACTGTTTATCAATTACTTGATATTTGTTTTTAAAAGGTTTAACTTCCATCTGTTTACTCATCTCATTGGCTGATGATGACACTAAATTCACAGAGTCATTGTTAAGATAGGCTATGAAAGTACCCAATATATTATCTGGTGCAGACTAGACTCTTACTAAAACTTAAGTGCCTAGAAAATAGATCAGATTTTGATGGACTAGTTCTATTTTGCCCCTGTCTCTAGGTGGGTCAAGCAGTTCATACTGACCAGATCCTAATGTTCAGGGAACTCAGGAATGCCAAGTGAAGCCATTCAAACACAAATTTATTTATTTATTTATTTATTTATTTATTTATTTATTTAAGAAAACACACACACAGACACACACACACACACACACACACACATACATATTTAACCACATCTCCGATGTCCCTCATATATCTCTCTGACCATTTATCTCAATGGATTTTTCTGTGAACCAGAGAATAGCACTGGAAAAAAAAAAAACAAAACTGAGGATTGTAAAATATTAGTCCAATCCTAGCTATTTTAAAAATTGTATCAAAGGCTAGGTCTTCCTAACCTCTGATATTCTGGGTTGTTCACATATTTTATACACATAACAGTTCTGTACTGATGGAATATTGAGTAATATCCTTTCATTATTCTAAGGTTGGGGTCATTAATGACCTAATCTCACTAAATCATCTGGGTACCTGACAAAACAAGGTGAGATAGCACTATCTGAATCTTGACAGTCACACAGAGAAAGGACAGAAGGCAAGCTGTCATTTACCTTATTAAGTCACTTTCAATATTGTACATCTACACCTAATAGCTTTGCTCTCCAACTGAATGCAGTTTCTTCTAAGTGGCACAAATGAGCAATACTTTCTGAATGTTTCTTCGGAACTATTTCCCTGTGTCCTCATCTTTGTCAGATTTTTTTTTCTTTTTAAAAACTAGGTTAGGGTTATCGGACTACATTTGACAGTCTGTAGTCAGGTGAAGAATTTTCAGACAGGAGGTCAGTCCATGAAGTGTCTTGCTGGGAAAGCTGGTGACATAAACCTGCAGGGTATGAATGAAAGCAATCTTGTACCACTGAGCCAGCAGATGCCACCTAATCAATTATGATGACTTTTGGTATGACCTTTGTGTAAAAAAGTTTACAATTGTGTCATCACCATCTTTTAGTCCACGGCGTGCTAGAAGCACATGGTATGTACAATTTAACTAAAGATCCTGGAGAAAATAGAGTAAAACAGAGTGCGGGTGGGGTGGGCAAGGGTATTCTGAGAATTGAATGTAATGTATGCAAACTTTGGTGCCAAAACTTATTTTTTTTTAAATGTTTGCTTTATGTTTTCACTAAGACATAATTATAGTTCTAGTGTATCAGTAGTGACTCATGAGTGGAAAATTACAAGAAGAGAGCTTGGGAAGGAAGTCAGCTGCTAATTAAAGCCACTAATTAGTGTGCATAATATGAAATATAGATTTAATTTAAAATTAGTAACAGCTTCTGCATCTGCATTTATTATCTGCTGCCAAAATAATGCTACGTAACAACCAACCACCACAAAACCTCAGTGGTGTACCTTCCATGTCAATTAGCCGGTTGGGAAGACCTGGTTATTTAACTAGGGCTTGGCTGATGTGGGCTGGCTCCTTCATGCAACTATAGCCAGCCAGGGAGTTGGTGAAGGTGGACTAGTCTAGGATTGCCTCAGAGGGTTTGGCTTTTCTCTGATGTATGTGGTGTCTTTTCCTCTATCAGGCTACCTAGGGTTTATTCACGAGAACACAGAAGTGTTTTGAGAGAAGGACAATGGGAATGACAAGTCCACTTATGGCCTAGACACCGAAACATTGTCATTTCTACTGCATTTTGTTTTTTAAAGCAAACCACAAGATCAGTTAAGGAGTACGAAAATATAGTAGCAGTTTCCAAATGGGAAGAGCTGCAAGGTTGAATAGGGAATGGAAGATTCTAGCAATTATTATCAAAATAAAAAAAATGATACCTCTTTATTGAAGAATATGTATTAAGAAAAACATACATCTAGTACATCTCATTATTTTCAATAAGAATCTTCTGAACTATTCCAATATTCAAATCATCACATATGGTGCTATGTGAGGAATAACATGGACAGTTATGACTAAGAGATTCATAATTCAAGAGGGAATCATGATTTGTACATAAATATAACACAAAGAAGAAAAGAATGCATGCCATTTAAAGATAGAATTGCCCATTGAGGAAGCCAAAATGTTTTAGCGAAGGAAGTTATATTTGTGTAGAATGTTGGCTTATATTGAAAATAGAAGGACAATATTCCAGATACTGCAAGATAAAATATGATTTAGCATGGTGGGGAGAAAAAAAAAAAAAAAGAAGAAGAAGAAGAAGAAGAAGGAAGGAAGGAAGGAAGGAAGGAAGGAAGGAAGGAAGGAAGGAAGGAAGGAAATGGAACTATCAAGCTTCTTTATAGCAAAGGAAACTAAAATACGCTCCTCTCACCTTCCACTTTCAGAAAATAACCTTGGATAAGTAAAACTTATAAAGAAAAACAACAACAAAAAACCCCTGCAATTATAAATATTGCTAAGGGTATTAGCTGAAACCCCAAGATAGCTTTTTTTCCTATTAAATAGGGTCTTATAAAGCTAGGCAGAAGTCTAGGATGGAAGAATTATGTTGGCATGACTTGAAAGCCTGCAGAACATATCCCATGCTTCCTCTCAAATGTCTGTGGTGATCAAATATATCAGTCATTTTACAGAATTTCCAATGGCATACAGGTGATTTAGGAAATCTCAGGACTCCTGTTCAGGTAGTAATGTTTTAGATTGTTTAAAGGAAGTATTTCCATTCACAGAGTACAGAGTTGCTCTGTAGTTAGACTGATTCTTACATACAAAGCCTTTGGTATGGACAGACATTATTCACTGGTGTTAGCTAGGTTCTGTGTTACTCCCAAATAACTATTCAATTGCCCTCTTCAAATTCTGGATATATTTGAAATTGCCTGTTTATAATTAGTCCTTATATGAATGGGTACTACCAAAATACTAAATCATCTTAGTTACTGTAGCATCATAGTAAATCTTGATAATTGGATAATGCTAATCTTCCAGCTTTATTTTTCCAATTTGTTTGTTTGTTTGTTTTGGTCTATTCTAGTTCTGATGCCTTTTCATGCAAATTTTAGAATCATCTTATCAGGAACACCTAGGTGGCTCAGTCAGTTAAACAGCCTTTGGCTCAGGTCATGATCCCAGGATGCTGGGATGGAGCCCCAAGTCCTGCTGCTGCTCAGCTTCTCCCTCTGCCACCACTCTCTCTGCTTGTGTTCTTTCCCTTTCTTTCTCTGTCAAATGAATAAATAAAATCTTAAAATAATAATAATAATCTTATCAATACCTACAAAAGTATTTCTGGGATTTTTACTGGACTCACATTGAACTTATAACTCAAATAGGGGAAACTGGCTCCTTAATTATAGTGTATTTTAATTCAAGAACATGTTCTATTGTTCCATTTATTTAGATCTTCATTGACTTAGCAGTGTTTTGTAATTTTCAATATACAGATGAAAATCCTGAAAATAGTTCAGTAGACTTATAGCTAAATATTTTCATTTTTTTGGTTTTATTGAAAATATATTTTTATTTCCATTTTTCATTATTATTATATAGAAATAAGATTTTTTTATTTTTTTCCAGATTTATTAAAATATGGTTTACAAATAGAAATCATATATATTTGAGGTATGCAACATTTTGATATATGTATACATTGTGAAACTGTTACAATTAAGCTAATGAGCAGGCCCATCACTTCATCTACTTACCTCTGTGTATGTATGTGTGTGGTGAGAACACTTGAGACCTACTTTCTTAGCAAATATCAAGTATACGTTATTAATTATAGTCACCATGCTGTACATTATTCATTTTATAACTATAAACTTGTACCTTTACACTAATATTTCATTTCCTCCACCTCCATGTCCCTAGCAACCACTGCTCTCTCATTAGGAGTTTGACTTCTTTAGATTTCACATCAAAATGACATCATGAAATATTTGTCTCCTTGGTTCTGGCTTATTTCATTTAATTTATACCTTCCAGTTTCATCCATGTTGTCACAAATGGCAGAATTTCCTTTTATAAAAACTAAATAACATTCCATTATGCATATATACTACATTTTCTTTAGTCATTCATCTATTGATGGACAGTCTTATTTCCATATCTTGACTATTATGAACAAAGCAGTGACCATTGAAGTACAGATATCTCTTCAAGATAGTGATTTCATGGGACGCCTGGGTGACTCAGTGGGTTAAAACCTCTGCCTTCAACTCAGGTCATGATCCCAGGGTCCTGGGATTGAGCCCCACATCTGGCTCTCTGCTCTACAAGGAGCCTGCTTCCTCCTCTCTCTCTCTTAGCCTGCCTCTCTGCCTACTTGTGATCTCTGTCTGACAAATAAATAAATGAAATCTTAAAAAAAAAAAAAAGAAAAAAGAAGTGATTTCATTTCCTTTGAAAATGTACCCAGAACTTAGGAGTGCTATATCATGTGGTAGTTCTATTTATGATATTTACGATATTTATGATATACATCCTGTATAATTTATACTCCTATCAATAGTATATAAGAATTCCCTTTCCTGCACATCCTTGTCAATACTTATGGTCTTTTGATTTTTTATAATAGCCAACCCAAAAAGTATGTAGTAAAATTTTATTGTGCTTTGCAGTTTCCTAATGATTACAGATGTTGAGCATCTTTTTATATACTTTTTGTATTTGTGTGTCTTTTTTTGAAAAATGTCTATTAAGATTCTTTGCCCATTTTTAAAATTAGGTTATTTGACTTTTTTTTTGCTTTTAAATTGTAGGAGTTATATATTTCAAAATTAATCCCATATTACATATATGGTTTGAAAATATTTTCTTGTTTCTGTAGTTTGGCTTTTCATTTAGTTGTACACTGTGAAGAAACATTTTAGTTTGATGCTTGCTTATTTTTGCTTTTGGTGTAAAATCCAAAAATTCACTGCCAACACCAGTGCCAAGAAGCTTTTCCCTTATGTTTTCTTCTAGGATTTTTAGTGTTTCAGGTCTTACATTTAAGATTTTCACACATTCTGAGTTGATTTGGGGGTGTCCAGGTTCATTCCTTTGCATGTGGATTTCCAGTTTTCTCAACACCATTTATCGAAAAGATAATCATTTTCCTATGTATATTCTAATTTTCTTTGTTGAAAATAGTTGACTGTAAATGTCTATGTGGTTTATTTCTGGGCTCTATATTCTGTTCTACTAGTCTATGTGTCTGTTTTTTTTTTTTTTTCCCCAGTACCATACTGTTTTAATTACTATAGCTTTGTAATATAGTTTGAAATCAAGAAGTATGATGCCTGCATCCTTGCTTTTCCTGCTTCACATTGTTTTAGCTATACATGTTTTTTTTGTTGTTGTTGTTGTTTTCATATGAATTTTAGAACTTTTCTCTATTTCTGTGAAAAACGACAATGGAATTTTAGTAGGTATTATTGTTGTTGTTTTTAATCCTCTAAACTTGCTAAACTCACTTCCTAGTTCCAAGGAACATTTTGATATTTCCAAATAGAAAATATATTATCTGTAAATACAGACAAATTTATGGCTTTTTTCAATATTTATTCCATTTACTTGTGTTTCCTGTTATATTACACTTCGTGTGTTAGGCCTGAAATTAAAATCCAGTATAAGTACTGCTTTGATATTTTATGTATTAGTTCATATAGTTGCCATTTAAAAAAAGAAAAGTATTTACCAAAAGAATGGCTTAAAACAATAGAAACTGTCTTATAGTTCTAGAGGTTGGAAATCTAAAACCAATGTTTTGGCACGGTCATCCTCCAACTGTAATTTAAAAGGATGCAGTTTTCCTTTCCTCTTCTAGTTTCCGGTATTTGTTGGCAATCCTTGATACCCAATGATTTACAAACAAATCACTCCAATATCCGTCTCTATTATCCTATATTTTAAAGGAATATTTTTAGAAGGATTAAAGAAGAAGAAAATCCTTTGTTTGTTGTGTAATGTTTCTTTCTAATCCCTGG
Source organism: Mustela nigripes (assembly GCF_022355385.1). Classification (NCBI taxonomy): domain Eukaryota; kingdom Metazoa; phylum Chordata; class Mammalia; order Carnivora; family Mustelidae; genus Mustela; species Mustela nigripes. The sequence goes on along the minus strand of NC_081557.1, from coordinate 224,902,448 downwards.
TGGTAATTCTCATAAGGAAATCTATGCTGCCTTACATTTTTAATCCAGGTTTGCTTTGGTTCGATTTTCAGTGTATGTCAGCTACCTTTCTTCAATTCAACTATTCATTTATCTCCCAATGTAAAGCAGGTTTCTTATAGACAGCACATGATCATGCCTTGCAATTTAATCCAGCTTTACAATTTCAGTATTTTAACTGGTGTTTAAAATTTATTTACATAGTTATTAATATTGTTGGATGAAAATCTACCAACTTCCTAGATGTTTTCTATTTTTTGATATGTTTTGGTTACCTTTTTCTGCTTCCTCTTTGGTTAGTTGAGTATTTTTTAATGCTTCTATATTTTGTTTCTTCTATTGTTTTATTTATGGTTTTGTTTGTTTTTGCTTTCATAGTTATACCCTAGCATTTGCAATGTTTATATTTACATTCAGATAATACTATGGTATTCCATGTATAAGAAACATAAATTACCCAGTTCCTCTGTTCTATCCATTGAGCTACTATTGTCATTCATTTTATTTTCTATATGCTATGAACACACAATACACCATTACCATTTTTGCTTTAGAAATCAGTTACCTTGGGGTGCCTGGGTGGCTCAGTGGGTTAAAGCCTCTGCCTTCAGCTCAGGTCATGATCCCAGGGTCCTGGGATTAAGCCCCAAATCGGGCTCTCTGCTCAGTGGGGAGCCTGCTTCCCCCTCTCTCTGCCTCCTCTCTGCCTACTTGTGATCTCTGTCTGTCAAATAAATAAATAAAATCTTTAATAAAAAAAAGAAATCAGTTACCTTTTAGAGCAATTAAATATAGAATAAAAAATATAGTAGGTATGATTCTAAAATGACCCCAATAATCCAGTTCCCTGGTGTATACACAGAAAAGATTTTGAAGTTGTAATTAGATTCCCTAATTATTTGATTGTGAGTTAATCAAAAGGGAGATCATCTTAGGTGATGATTGTAAGTTTGTAAGTAACACTCTTCACAATCCATCCATCCCTTCCTGCCTTTCTTCCTTCCTTCTTCCTTTCTGTAATTAAAATGGCCCATGGTATCAGAATATAAGAATCAGTTTAAAGAGAAATGTAAAGAGTTAAAGAGTAAGGTAGCAAATATTCTCAGTCTTACCCTAAATGAAATTATTCATATTTTATTCTATCAGGAGACTCTGATATGAGAAAATATTTAGTCACACTTTGATACATTGACCATTTGGGGATATTGCTCAAAGTACTATCTGGTCATATAATCAGTAAGTTCACATTCAATGCCATTGTGAACAATGAGGTTTACCCAACTTTACAGAATGGAACTTATATTGGTCACGTTTTATCTTGATGACCATGAAGCTGTTGGGGGTGGGGGGAATTTCCTCAACCTGCATATTTCTTAATATAGGTTTTGTGTGATCCAGTTGCTTCTGACATCAGATCCTTTATCTTCCATTCAATATTCACCTCATGTAGCATCTCTTCACAAAGCACAGTCAAACCACACAGCTGGAGTTAATAAACTGAAGGAGTATGCCCATTACCAGTTACAGACATTTCTGTTGTTTGGGGCTTTCAGTATTTCATTATCTCTGCATCAGCACCAGTAGTCTTGCAGCTGAAAAGCCATTGAAATAACACAGCTTGAAATGATAAATGAAAGGAACATAACAACTGCAGCACAGAGCATTTGAGTCTCTGGATTTTTTTTTTTTTTTGCAAGGACATATTTGTTTATTTATTCACTTTCTTTGTTGGAAGTCATATTCCACATTTCAAACAGTCCATCTACATGTGACGGTGAAAATATACATCACCATTCTTTCTCATCAAAAAAGATGTGCAGTATTCTCAGTGAATACCACTATCCCACAACTTCAATTTTCCAAACAAATATTTTAAGACAGAGTAAAAAAGAAAAAAAAGTGCTATAATAATATCAAGAGAGAAGAGGGAGAGAGCGTGAGCATAAGCATGTCTGTGTTTTGCTTGTTTTTGGACCAGCTTAGTATTTAAACATTATACGAAGTTTGTCTTGTTCTATATTCCTTTGAGTTCACACTGAAATTCCTATGCATTCCATCACACCAAATTCTATACCTAAATGGATACCTCTCATAAGTAATTGTGTATATGACATTCATTAATGCCCTCATTCCCCACCTTAATTAATACAATTCCAAGTCTATTATTATAATTACTCATCTGCCAAAACTTCCAAACCCATGCCCCTCTTTGACTTTATTGTATTCACCTGATAAAAATTATATTGCCGTAAAATCCACATATCTATCTCCAAGGTGACTGTTCCTGTGCAGCTAAACATAGCTGTATAATCCTCATGACTAGTTTCACTAAATTCACAAGCATAAATTCAAGTGGATCTTCCATACTAGCTCATAATATGATAGTGTTTTCCTGACCCACACCTTCTCCTCTCCTAGGTGACTGAGTCTTATCTTTTACTCTCCTCAAAATTCAAAATATTTTCTCCCATCATCTTTCTTAATTTGCTTCCTACTTCTCTGCAAACATTAGCACAACTTCCAAAGTTAACTTCTGGATCTTCTCTCTACCAGTGTCTACATGAGTGAACAGCATTGTAGGGGAGGAAAAAGTTTCCCTCCACCTTCTTATGGTCCCTGGTTATGATTAATAGAGAAAAGAAAATACATTATTTAACATATGTTTCAAGTACATGTAAGTTTCCATGAGGAAATGAAGACTCAAAGAAATAGCTAGATGCATGTACTTTTTTGCTAGGTTTGATGAAGAGTGAACAGTTGTGGAGGAATATGATAAGTTAAGGAGTATGAAGGAATTATAATGTGGGAGAAACTTACCAAGTCCTATTGGTTAGGATCCTTCTTGGTCCCTTTGTCTTCAGAGTTAAATATGCCTCTTTCCTCTGGGTATAAAGAGAGCACTAGTCACATGAGGGTTTTATGGTCTGTTACAGGGAGGAGGGTAGGGGAAGGTCAGAGTGACCTTCCTGCTTCTGCTTTTAAATTTTCAATATGTCAAGATGCTGTATTTTGGGATAGCATGTTCTGAATCCTATCATTGTCTTCCCTCCTAACATAGATGAAGAATTTCTGAATTTATGCAAAGCTAGTCTCTCCTGTTATACACTACATGCCACCTCCCTTACTGTCAGAATGCTCTGTTTTTTTTTTTTTTTGTTTTGTTTTGTTTTTTTTTTAATAATCAATGATTCCCTTTCTTCTGGGTCATTTCATTAACATACAAACATTAATACACAAAATTATTTTGGACCAATATACCTTCACTTCCAGTGAAAGCTTTACAAAAAGAATGACCAATTCTTATTGATTCTATTTCTTTTCTTACCATTTTTGTAAATTTATTTCAGAAGGTATTTTGACCTATCATTGTACTGAAACTACTCTTGTGGAGGGCATTAAAGACCTCTCCATTGTAAAATCAAATGATCAATATACTGCCCTCATATTACCCGACCTATATGCAACATTTCACACAACTGACCACTTCTGCTCCTAGAAGGTCTTTCTTTGCTTCTATTCTTTGATAACATACTCAGTTTTCTCCTAAGTGGCACATACTCCCTTGCCTGTTTCTCCTCTTTTCTACAGCCTCATAATGTAAGAGTACTCTGGGAATCATTCCATTATCCTCCCTTGGTCTCCATCTCTACTCCATCCCCTTACATATAATATCCATTTTCATAGTGATAAATATGTGCTATGGGCTCTGTAATTCATATTCCAGCCCACATTTGTCTTCTTAACCCTCAATTCATTATGAAACAGCTTCCTAGACATCTCTACTTAATATCCTAAAAGACATGGAAACTTAGCATGTTTGAGGCTGAACTTCTCATCTTCTCCCCAAACCTTATTCCTTCCACAGTTTTCCCCAGTTCAATGAAGAGTGCCTTTATGTTTCGAGTTACTCAGACCAAAAACCTTGAAGCTATCCTTGGCTCCTCTCTTTTTATATAATCGCCAATAATTCATCAGGAAATGCAGTTAGCCTTAGCCACAAAATATATTCAAAGTCCAAACTTTCCACCACTGCCACTCTAATTAACCTGGTTTAAATCATCCTTTTATTTATTCCTGTGACCAAAATTGCCTTCCTGCTTCTACCTTATAAGATTTGGTAGAGATCTTTTACCTTGAGTAATTTCATTTCAGAGTAAGAATGTCTCTGAATATACTGTTCTCTTTAAGATCAAATCTATATTTTGGTGCCCTGTGAGATTTGAATTAGTTATACACACATACATATTATACAATATCATAATCAAAGAGTTTTGCTTTCATCCAAAATTAGCACTAATTTATTAAATGCCCACTGTGAGTCAAGAATGATCCTACATAATGGAACACCAGTCACAAATACTACACAGTTTTTGATCTCAGGAAGTTCTAAGTCTAGTGTGTGTTACAAAATACTAACCAGAAAAATGCAATGGGCAGTAGAAAGCACTTTTATGCTCTAAGTAGAAAGTGCAATAGAAACCCACAGCATCCCTGCTTAATTCAGTATTGGAGGCACGGGACATTTCATAATCTCTTTGATTCAGCCATTCTTTCTTTTCTTCAGTTTTCTAAATGAGAAACAATATGATAAATGATTTTTAGCCTTTAGCCTGAAAAATCCATAATTTTATTTCTTTTCTAAAAAAGCGTATCAAACGAGATTCTACTATCACTGTATTCAATGGCCATAAATAAAGACAATGTGCCCATTTCTCTAACCATGTAAGTGGAAACACTCTACTAAAAACTTAAAGAAAGAAGTTCTACCTATAAATAGGAAAGAAGGTAAGACAAACTGTCTTTATTCAAGTGGAGTAATTTAGTAGTGCATGATTAAAGAGTTCTGGAACAGGATTCAAGGGTTGTCACCCACTATTTCCCTTGGCAGGAATGATTTCTGTAACTCTGTCTCTGTTTCGCCCTCCTTCCAAAAGAGATAACTCAGTTCAATTCACTAAAAGAAATGATGAGAAATAAACAATTTGTCAAGTACTGTGCTAGGACCCTGGGAAAGGCAAAGATGGTTACATGTAATCCCAGACTAAAGATTTTGTTTCATACCGGAAAATAGGAATACACACAAAGTCAGGTATAATTAAAAAGTAGCATTCTGAGCACAAAGTACAAAGAACCTCAGGACCTGAGAAAGAAATATTCCTAAGGAAGTCTAGAAAGGCTATTCCCTAACTTTCCAAGTGTCCTTTGCAGCTAGACTCCCTCAGATATCCGAGTGGGAATTTAATCAGAACAGAACAGTATGAAGGAATAACACATCAAGAATGCACTGGCCTTCCAATGACAGCACAGTAAAGAAGTGAAGGGTGTGCTCCTCAGCCTCCATACCCAAAAAGATGCTATGGCGAATCCTCACTTAACTCCCACCATGTGATTAGTATTTTCTTGATGATTAGCCTCCAAGCCCAACTCTGCCCCTCTCAGAGCTTCCTAATACAGTTGATTTCATTGTTCTCCCATTTAAATGACCTAGAATGTATTCTGTGTCCTATAGCTAATCTGTATGTCACCAGAATAAAGTGATGGTATAGTCTGGTAATTAAGTGCATGGGCTTTGGAATGATAATTTGTGTTTGAACCATTTCTTTTCCATTCACTTGTTACATATATTTGGGTAAGTTATCATTACCTCTCTAAGACTCAGTCTCAAATTTTACATATGGAATAATAGCAAATTCATAAGATTGATACATGTAATAAACAAGTAAATGTACATGAAGGACTTAGTACCATGCGTATCACGGTAACTGCTCAATAAAAAAAAAAAAATAGTTCTTATTACAAGAGTTGTAATTCCAACTAAGTTAATTTGTTCTTGCTTCCAAAACACAAACTCTTTACCTGATATTTTGACTTACTTAATCTGCCTTTTGGAATTTGGAACATGTTTTCAAGAAGTTCTTCTTACTGAGAATAGATCATTTATTTTATACTCCTGCAGTTAGGGATCATTGCCTTCAGAAATAAAAGCACGTAATAAATATTGTCATGTTTTAGATTTTATTTTCCCTTCAATGCTAGGATTATCATCATTACAAAGTTCCTACTAGTGAAAAGAATGTACTAATTTCACATAAATTAAACTCAAATTGACAAAAAAAAAAAGGGAAGGAAAAAACACATAACCACTATGTCTATGTCCTTTCACCAATTGAGTATAAGTATAACAGTACGTGCAGAGAAGGTGAGATATACGTGACCCAGGCTGAGGCATTGAGATATGTTTCTTGTTATAGATAGTGATTATCGCTGAAAATAGTGTAACAGAGTCATTAAAAGATTCATGGTGCTTCAAAGTGATGCTTCTCAATCTGACATTCATGATTTATGAACTTTCAAAGCAAAACTACAGTAAACACTTCACCATCATTTAAAACAAAGCAAAACAACCACCAAGACTATCTCCATTTTGAATTCAGTGAATTCTATATTGATGGTGTAGAACATGTTCTCAAAAGTAAAAATATACCAAGTATATTGGGATATTATTTAACTTCTTTTACATTTTTCCATTCATTTTTAACTTTTTCTTTAAAGATTTTATTTACTTGAGAGAGAGAGAGAGAGGAGGAGGAGAGGTAGAGGGATAAGCACACTCTGTGCTGAGTACAGAGTCTGATATGGGGCCTGATCTCAGGATCCTGTAATCATGATCTGAGCTAAAGTCAAATCAGCATTGATCGTCAAATCAGCATTGTCAAATCGACTGATCTCCCAGGTGCCCTGAACTTTTTTTTTTTAACTATTTAAAATACATCTGATCAGGACATAATTTGTTAATATCTGGGTACTTCTCTCCATTGCCTTTTGTCTTTCCCTGCTCTGATCCCTTTCCCATACGCCTGTCGAATTAGAACTTTATTTACCCAGACAGAGTCAGGTCATAAAAGATAAAGGAAGGGAGAACATATTTAGCTGGAGAAAATAGATTTATTTATATAGTAAGGAGCTTGGGGTAAAGGAGATGGGAAATCCAAATAGAGGAAGAGATGTTGAAATGTTTCATGAATTAGTTATTGAGAGAATTTAGGACACTTGATAAAGAAAATAACCTGGAAAAATTTTATGCCCTGAGAGAATTAAGGAGGAAAGGAAAGGGGATTTGAAGAGTGTTACTATGTATCATTGATTAGAATTTTTAAAATCCTTCAAGCAACATATAGACATGGGTATTCTTTTATAAAAGATTTGGCTATAGAACTATGTTATTAATTCTTGGGACTCCCTTACAAATTATTCCTATTTACACTGGGAGAACATTTTTTTAGAGTTTGATTTATTTATTTATTTATTTTTACTTAAGTATATGAGTTAAGAAATAGTTAGCTAAGAGTGATACCCTTTATACTGCTTTTGGAACCTATTTGAGCAAACTCATACCTCTAATTCCAAGCATACCTTAAAAACCCTGATAAAGCAATTCCAAAGGATTCTATGGAATGAATGTATTTATTAACATATTAATATAAATACAATTATATAAGTAAATGTTGTCTTAGTTATAAAACTTTAGGACTTTGCACAAGATTCTCCCACTTCCTTGAAGAGTTATTCAATGCAAGATTGTCCCCATAACCCTCGAATTAAAGATGAGTTGATGTTGGAGTAGGTCAATGAGAGGACATGGCTTCTGGTTAACATGTGAGGTGTGTCCAGGCAATTGGAGGCTCCTTGCCCTCTCTCCTGCCCTTGGAAGATACATTCTGTCCCCTGTTCCCACAGTCAGAACCATTTGAAGAATACTGCTTTGGGGAACACTGCATTATTGAGACCATCTAGATGGTAATATGAGACAACCCCCTTAACACCTCTACATAAATTTTTAAGATTCTATCTGGAGAATGCAGAGATCTACTTATCCTGTGGCCATCCCAGATAAGGCTTATGTGTAAGTTCCCTTGCTTATTAAATCTGTCACCAGGCAATTTGGTGTAGTCTGCCTTTATCTCTTCTCTCTCTCTCTGCCCTCCGTAGGACAACTCTGAAGGTTGCAAACCAACACTTGGCTAAGCTGTGACACTATCACTTTTTTTTTTAATTTAATTTTATTTTTTCAGTGTTCCAAGATTGACACTACCATTTTAAGAGACTAAAGGGAAAGCACTCACGAATTCTCTCTATTGAACCCAAAAGCTATAGGATGAGAGACCAGAAATGTGAATGGATAGAAGGCCCTTGTCTTAGCAAACCTTATAAAATGATCTGCCTTTTCTAGATAATATTTATCAGGATATATGATGATTACCCTCTCCCTACTCCAGGTGGAGAAAGGTAACTTTGGAGAAAAAATTACCTTTCTTGACCTATGTTTATATGGAAAGAAGGATCACTGACACAGAATCCTCAAATAGTCTGCAACTGAGAGATCTGATTGAGACCCAGGTCCTCAGATACAAAAATGAATAACCCACCAAAGAAGAATATTCAAATTACAATATATTTTGTATATGTCTAACTTATTATCTGAATCTATCATTATGTATAGAATATATATGTTCATATGCACATATATACATCAATTATATCATTAATTTGAATTAATTTTATTAAATTGCATTTTATATACTTTATGTACTCCATTGATATTCATATTATTCATATTTATATCATTAGGGTTACTTAATTTCTCAAATATTATTCCATAGGTACACTAAGTTTATTTGCCTTGACTAAAACTCTCATCTGATTATCATTCTTTTTTTTTTTTTAAGATTTTATTTATTTGACAGAGAGAGATCACAAGTAGGCAGAGAAGCAGGCAGAGAGGAGGAAGCAGGCTCCCTGCTGAGCAGAGAGCCTGATGCAGGGCTCCATCCCAGGACCCTGAGATCATGACCTGAGCTGAAGGCAGAGGCTTAACCCACTGAGCCACCCAGGCGCCCCTGATTATCATTCTTAAAGATCTCTACTGTTGGGCACCAGGGTCCTGGAATCAAGCCCCGCATCGGGCTTCCTGCTCAGTGGAGAGCCCGCTTCTCTCTCTTCCTCTGCCTGCCGTTCTGCTTACTTGTGCTCTCTCTCTATCTCTGTGTCAAATAAATAAATAAAATCTTAAAAAAAAAAAAAGATCTCTACTATCTTGCATCATATGTATAAATGTTTCATCATTAAATCTAGACAAAACTCCAAGATAGAAAGCATAGCAACCTAAGTGCTAATATCTAAAGGAAAGCAGTATTTTATACTTTGATGAAGAAAAAATATTATTTGTTTTACAAATATAAGAACAAGACTAGGAGGGCTTGGTAATTGGTACAATGACACATACCCACTTAATGGACAAACCAAGATTAAATGGCAAATAAACTTGAGTCAAAGCCATGTAATACAAATGTGTGTAGGAAAACCTATTAAGCCGTATTACTTACAGGTTCCTAGGTCTTATTTTCCCCTTCAGACTCCAAGTAGCTCGAGTGCACAAAACATTTATTTACATATTTCCTTTCCATAGAAATGAATTATTTTTAAAACACTTTATAGAGCCCAGTAACTACCTACACTTACACAATTGTATTTCTCAAAGGCTAGCTGCAAATAACTTGTTAATTAAAATGTGTGTGTGCATGTGTGTGTGTTTAGTTTAGTTATCCTGTAATCTATTTGTCTTATTTAATATCCATATTGTCTATTCATTTTGTATGTCTGTTTATATGGTCCCACATAATTTTTCTTTCAAATTGTTCCATGTTGTGTGATTTGTTTTCTCACTTCAAGTTTAAGGTTCTTCAGAAATACAAGCTTGATCATAGAAATGAGCTTAGGACACAAACCACTTTAGTAAATTTCCACTTATTTTACCTACTATATGCAACCATGCAAAAGAAAAATGTATACCTTAAGAGTAAGAAGGAAACTTAACAATGAAGGAGACAAATCATATTGTTTTTACACTGCAAATGGTTAGAAATTTGACTGAAAATCACAAAGAAGACCAATTTGAGTGAATTTTTTGACCCATGTTACTAGAATGTTTCCATGCAGTGCATACTACTAAATGTTAGAATAAGAAATAACTGACCTATGTTCCTTTTTATTGAATCTCATTCCCACCCTTAAAACCACATACTGCAAAGAGTATCATTCTAGCATCCACTAAAATCAAATATCGATTTGTTGAAGGAAAAAAAAAAAAAAAGAACTACAATTCATTCTCAGACCGAACTGCAAGTGAGCCATTCACAATCAGGAAACCCTGGTGAAAGCTCAAGAAATGTGAAGAATCTCTTCAACGTTCTGATTAGGAAATGATGCTTAGAAACTTATAAGAGAACCTATCACAGCAGAAATATGCTCATAAGCAAAGCCAAGGTCACCAGTTTTTTCCAAAAGAAGGTCATTTTTCCCATTTCCCGTCTTTCCTGGTGGGGGAGGGAGTCTTTATGTTCAAATGATGTGAACATTATATTGAACTTTACTTTGGTCACCTAAAACAATGCTGCCATAACAGACTTATGTGACTAATTGCCTAGATGGTAAATGCTTTGAAAGATGGGCTCATGGCTTGGACATCTTTATAATTTCATGTAACAGTTTCCAGTGTTTTGTACTTAGAGTCATCTAATAAATTTATTATTTACTAAATTGAAAAGAAAGGGGGAAATCAAGGAAATAAAGATAGGCCAAAGGAAACACATTATTGAAGGAAATGGGATTAAACCTGATGCTCACCATAGCTACTGTGTCCAGGAGAAGAAGAAATGATTGTTTAAGTTCACAGAAATTTAATAGTAATAAATACTAAATATATAAATATATTAATATTATTAATTATTAATTATTATTAATTATATAAATAATAGTGCTAAATATCCCCTTTCACCTTACCTTATTTTTCTTTAATTTGTCTTGTTCCCAAGATTTTTTCCCAAATTAGGGAGAAAAATGTTTTTGCTGCCTTTTTTTCAAAGATTATTTATTTGAGAGATAGATAGGGAGAGAGAAGCAGAGGGTGAGAATGTCAAGCAGACTTCCTACTGAGAACAGAGCCTGATGCAGGGCTCAATCTCATGACTCTGAGACCATGTTCTGAACCAAAATCAAGAGTAGAACGCTTGACCAACTGACCCACCCAGGCACTCTGTTGCAGTTATTTTAATAATTATAATCAAGGACAGTATAAAATAAAATAGCAAAAATATGTTTCTTATCAATCACATATTCATTCAACTTTTCTAAACTGAACCAGAGCCCAATACATACATAATATCTCAGTAGTATTTTGCAGTCAAGTACAAATGTTAAAATTTCTTATGGAAGATATAGATTATTTATGGTCTTCAATAAGTTGAAGAGAATCACCTTTATAAAATAGCCATTTTTTTAACAACAGAGCTAGAAAAATCAATTCTGAATTCCCAAATTTTATACTTTACTCAAGAGTCATTGTAAAATGACAAAAGAGTGAGTTCAATTTTTTTCTTCTAAACCTTTCTTAGTTGCAAACCAATAATGGATTTTTAGTAGAATAAAGTCAAAAGGTCTTGGTAGTATATTTCTAAAGTGTTTATTAAATATAATTTCATTAGCATATAATGTATTATTTGTTTCAGGGGTCCAGGTCTGTGATTCATCAGTCTTACACAATTCACAGTGCTCACCATAGCACATACCCCTGCAAAGTTCATCACCCAGCCATTGTTAATAAATAAATAAATGTCCAAAGGTTCCACATGAAAAAAATGTAATTTCAAATGAATCATGAAGATGAATATTTATTGAGCAATCTCCTATAGCCTGTATCATTTACACACCTGACCTATTTTAATCCTCACAACAAAGTCAGGTAGAAAAAATTATTTTCCTGTTTACTGAGAATCAAAGAGAGTAAGTGGTTCATAGCACAATGGGATCCTTATGCACCAGTAAGAGTGCTCCCCCACAGAGCCCAAACTGGGGACAGAAAGCACAAAGACCACCAACATGCAATTGGAGTAATGGTAAGGGAAGCTATTCCTAGATCTAGCCCTTGGGTCTTCTAGCCCTGACGTCTTCTGCTTGAGAACCTAAACAATCTAGAGGTCTCAATTCAGTGTGCATACTGCAATCTGGAGGATAACACTTCCTATTCACAAAATACTGCCTCTGATTTGATGCTTCAATCAAAAAAGCTTGTGACTTTAGCAGGTCATCCTAATATTTATCAGACTGGCATTGTCAAGATGGTGCATTGTGCAATTCAATCTGCAGATCCTAACAGACAGACCCACTTTCATACCTCCTTCACACATGGCAAGCTATCCATCCCATCAGTACCGGTGACCTGCAACATACATTTTCTCCAGTCCTCCAAGAGGAAAATCATATAGTACTGGGATGGCTAAGCCTCTGAAGATCAATCAGAGAACCTCTCCAAGCCAGATATACTATAGCTAGTGGACTCCTGGGAAAAGGGCAAATAATCTTTCTGTGGAATGAAATGATATTAGACACCAGTCTACTGGAAGATGATTGCTTTGATGCAACCATTTGACAAAAGATGCAAATAAAAACCCACAATAGCTTGGGTTCACAATATGCTAAATATCAGTTGCTGACATCTTAAAAAGGGCTGGACACTTTAAAATAATAAAGGAGTTCCCAGTTTTTAAAAGAAAACCTATCCATACTCATGAATGAGATGCTGTCTTGAGTTTCTTTCCAGCTCTTCTCATGGAGCTGCTTCATTTTTGCCTGAAGAGTGTGATTCTTGTGTTCCTCTTGGTACAACACACTCTCTTATTGCTCACAATTTTTTGCAATTTCGGGTATTAAAGCAAATTGATCAACTTGCTTAAAGCCCAGGTGATGACTTCAGTACCATAAGAGAAAAAAAAAATCGGAGTATGACTTCTTTTAATCTAATGATATAGACCCCTCAAAAATTACACAAAGAATAAAAATTACAAAATAAATCCCACCTAGGATTCTACAGTCAAATTTGAATTCTCAGTAAATGCTATTACTATGTAAATCACAGTATTCTTAACATTATGCTATTTTCTATGCTGATTTTAATGTTCAAAGGACTGAATTTCTTCTGTTAGAAAGTATACAAGTTGTTTTATTAGAAAAACTAGGGATGACTTAGGAATAGAATTTTTTTGTTATTCCCTCACTGAGTTATGAGCTGCCATGTCATATAAAGAACAGACAGATGTTAACTAAACTTGAGACGAGTGGTAGAGTAAAATCCTCTTAATGGTGCTTATGCACAGAACATAGCCTATATTCTAGACATTCCACAATTCACCCTTATAAGATTTGTTAATGTTTTCCTTCATAGTATTTAAAATACTACCTGCATATCTTTTCTGAACTTTCTAAACTTGCAACTAAAAAAAATCTTATTGTATATTCCAGTTCATTTTAAAGGCTTCAAGGTAGTTATCATTATAATTTTCAAAACTAAATATATCATTGCCATTTGTATGACCATTGGTAGTTTCAGTGTTTGTAGTTTCATTTGAAACTATCATTTATATAAACTATCATTTTATAAAAACTATCATTTATATAAACTAATTATGTAAACTATTATATATTGAAACTATCATTTATATAAACTATCATTTATATCTAAAAAATGATTATGAATATATTTATTAAAACTTTAAAGTACATGAGTGTCACTGTGTGTACACATATAGTTGAAATACTCTCTCTCCCTTCTTAGGAATTATCAGGTCAAGGAAAATTCCTATCTGTTATTTTTATATATGTTTTTAAAAGAAAATTATGTGACAATGGTATTACACACAAATATGGAAATTATTAAAGTTATATAGTTATAGATGTAAAAAATTTTAAAATTTCAAAGCATTTTAGAGTATATGAGGAAAAACAGATATCATCCACATCATGATGATGATTACAATGATCTTACACTTGGCAAATTATCCTGAGGGAAAGTGACTTGGAAAAGTTCACAACTAATGTTTTATGAAGTGAATTGTAGAGCTAGTTTTCTAACTTTAAAGTCATAACATATTCTTTGGCAAAATAAAGACTAAATATATGAATAATCCATCCTTGTTGTCCATGCCAGTAAGCCATGTTTTTAGTGTTCTCTTGTCTGTTTTTTTTGGCACCAGATTTATGGAAAATTTATTGAAACTCATTAATTTTGGATTTAGAAGAGGCTTAAATCTTAGAGGAGTGGGAATCTTGTCACCCAAGTTTATGACTAGAGGAATTGAATGAGCTTGGCTGACAGCTGTGGATATTTGATAGACTGTATAAGAGGTATTAAGTTTTCCCTCAAGGAAGCAAAACTTAACAAATGACTAGAAATTACCTAGAAGGAATCTATGTCTCAGAATGAGGAGTTGTCTCATAATTAGAAAAATCTGACAGTAACATGGTCTTATCCAAAAGGTATTCTATAATAAGAGATTTTCTAAGCTAAAGCTACATAGCCCTCCAGCAAAGGCCTTTTAAAAAGGGAGTGATGTGGCACCTGGGTGGCTCAGTGAGTTAAGCCTCTGCCTTCAGCTCAGGTCATGATCTCAGGATCATGGGATCGAGTCCCACATCAGGCTTTCTGCTCAGCAGGAAGCCTGCTTCCTTAACTCTCTCTCTGCCGGCCTCTCTGCCTACTTGTAATCTCTCTGTCAAATGAATAAATAAAATCTTTAAAAAAAACTAAAAAAAAAATAAAAATAAAAAGGGGGTGAGAGGGTTGCAGTAAGTGCAAAGTTGGATTTGGAGGCTACTATTGAGGTTCCCCAAACAAACTGTTAGAATCACCGAGTGTTAGTTATGGAAGAAACCTTGGATAATACATGTGTGTCCCTCTTATTTAAAGATGAGAAACTAGAAGCACAGAAGTTAATATATCTGCTTAATATTATGAAGCAGAATTAATTAGGAAAATAATTAGTAAATCATTGAATTGAAAGAAAAAAATGCAGATTTCTCAAATTGGTTTAACCAGTAATTCACTATTTGTCAAGTTACTTTGATAGTCTTCAGGAAAACAAGCTTTTTTACCACAGTGCTGTTCACCAGTACTATGTGGTTTTTACTGCAAAACTGATGTGCCTAAGAAGTAATTGTCTTAATTTATATCATCCCCTTGGCAAAGATTTATTTTATATTTGCTATGGTTCATTTAGTTGAATCTGTAACATTCACCAAACCTAACAGTAAAGAGGAGAACTGCCAGTATGACTTAGAATCTAATAAACACAAGAAACATAACTGCAATCATGTAGAGGTCAACTCATCAATTCTTGAAGATTCCTTGGTAGGAAAGACCCATGGGATGAAGCTATGAAAAGGACATAAATATATGAATTCATCCATCCTATCATTAATTAATTAATTTATCAAATATTTATTGAACCCCTACTATGTGCTACATCAGGCCTTTTTCTCTTCATATGTTTTCACATTTATATTTATTTAGCACAGTGAAGTTCATTTCTTGATTTTTAATAAGCATTTATTTTAAAGGCAAGATAAGAAACTCAAATACTACATTCTAAAACTCATGCTACTGAATTTCAGAAGAAAACCTCAATAGAACAGTAAATTTTTGATAGACCTAATCCACACTCTAAATATTTGCACACCAGTCAGGTCAGCATTCACCACCAATATCTCAACATATTCTGGGCTTGGAGATGTAGTAGAACTACTTCTTAGTTTTGAGGATTCAATAAATATATTTAAATCTATTTACTTAAAAGAGTAACATGTGTATGATTTCAAATGAGGACAAAATAATAAAACAATATTCACTAAGCCTATGTTTGGATCATAGGAAAACATCAAATACAATATTTTATTCTATTTAATTCTTAACACAATAATAAGAAAGAGTATTGGTAGACCCATTCTACATGTAGAATCACTGATCCTCAGGAAGTTTACATAATTAGTGTATCATGGAATCTCACCATGTCTTCTAAGTACGAGTCCATTTTTTTTTTCCTACTCAATAAAGCAATTCTTGGGAAAAAAAAAACTAAATTATAATTCTGAGAAGGAAATCTATCAGAATGACTAAAACTTAACTTGTATAATCTCATTAAAAACTCACACACAAAAGAGATACTCAAAGTGTATTTTATGCCTAATATACATACATGAAAACTGAAGGTTAAGGAAGAGCTAATCATTCAAATCCATATAGCTAAAATACAGACAATCCTGACTTCAAACCTTGGTCATCCTGACTTCTAAGCCAATGATCATAATGGTTATTGTGAACATCATGCTTTTCTGTTTTTGTTTTGGGCAAATACTGAATCTGACCTGTATTTGTTCAAAACCTTCTGTAGCTACAAGACTCCACATTTCTATCCAGCACAGACCTTCTGGAATAATATTACATATTCCAAACTCCTTTGGAACTAGGTGTTATCTTGTAAATATGTTCTAAGATTGATTGATTGACTTGAGAGAGAGCAAGCGCAAACACAAGGGGCAGCACAGAGGAGAGAATCCCAAGCAGACCATGCATTGAGCATGGAGCCTGACATGGGGCTTGATCTCACCATCTAGAGATCACAACCTGAGCTGAAACCGAGAGCCAGATGCTTAACTGACTCTGCAACCCAGGAGCTCCTATAAATAAACTTTTTATAGATAGATGTGAGTAGAATGTATGTGACCTTTTCTGGACAACCTTGAAAAAGAGTTTGTTTTAATCCTTTGTCTATTTCTTCTTTGTATCTTCCTCTATGTTAGTACCTAGAATACAGATGTGATAGTTACCAACCATCTTAATCCACACTAGTGAGCGTCACACCTTAGGGACAGTGAAGTAGACATAAGAAAATGGCCTGAATCCTGAAAAACTACATAGTACTGTCAAAGCAATGCTGGACTGCATACCCTTGACATCTTTTAGACAAGAGTATAAAAATGTGTTTACTTTTTTTTTTCTTTTGGCTATATGCAACTGAACTTAATTTAAATCATGCAATACTGTTACAAACTGATAAATACATAAACAATCCTGAGTTTGCCTTCATTTCAATTCAACAAATACTTGTTGGAGAACCACTGGATAAGCAGTGCTATAGTTAATACTATAGGAAATAAAGAAATGCATTAATTTATTATAAAAAGGAATAATTCTTAGAAGATGAAACTAAGTTAATTAAAAACTAATTAAATATAGAAGTAATAAAAAAATGACAATGATAATGAAGACCTCACCAGTGAAATGAATGGAAATCATAGAGAGCAGTTATTTTAGAAGCCTGTATTTAAATAAAGTTGTGAGCATTGAAAAATAGTACTTAAAACATGGTTAATAAATTATAAAGTTGCTCTCAGGAAGGCCATCAACTTTGGCTAGGTTAGGAGATAGAGAACAGGCATTAACTCTTAGAGGTAGCACATGATTCAAAATATCAGAAGAATCTGTTTTATTTGCCTGGAATCAGTTGTTCACATCAGTTCTCTTCTTGAGATGTAGGAGCAATAAATGGCCAGAACTCTTTAGAATTTCATTTATCTACCTCTGGGAACTGTGAACATTAATGGGTGCTTCTATGGAAAAACAATAAAGTCAAAATCATTTAAAGTTTAGATGCTTCCACTGTGTTGTTGATTACTTGATATTGACATATATATGCTCTATGAGTTATACTTAAATAATTTATATGATACATATGTATACACAGATATGCAGCAAATATGTAGATACAGATTGAAATTTCTGTCAAATACAAATAAATATGTATAAATAAAATATATATGTAAAAATATGTATAATGTGTACTAGAAGTGGAAAATAATGAGTGATAAGTTTGGGAAATTTCTTATTTTTAATATCTCAAAATTGTGTTGAGATAAAGCACTGAGGTTATATTTCTACTTTCATGCCAATTTATTCAACTTATGCTTATGAAGTTTTGACAAGTTGCCTTGTGCAGAAATTGTTATATTCATATGTTCCTTAACTTTTCAGCACGCACTTAGGTTAAATTTGGTGGGACTGGGTACTTACAAATACCATTTAGATGAAAGTGATGAAATCCAGTTCTATAAGAATCCAAAAATATCTCACAAGACCCTTGAATTTATTCTTCCATTGATGTGGTGACCATTGAGGCTGCATGGATCTGAGATAAAGAGCCAAAAATTTTACAACAGACTACGATGTGAGCAAGAAATAAATCTTTGATATTTTAATCCATGAAGAGTTCAGGTTTCCTTTTTTTTTTTTTTTCCTAAGACTTTGTTTGTTTATTTATTTAGAGAGCATATGTGGGCAGGGGGAGGGGCAGGGAGAGAGGGAGAGGAGAATCTTAAGCAGATTTCATACTGAACAGACAGCCTGACTCAGGACTCAATCTCATGAATCCCTGAAGTTAACACCTGAACTGAAATCAAGAATCGAGTTTGCTTAAACAACTGAGCCACCCAGGAATCCCAAGGTTTCCTTTACTCTAGTCTCAGATGATAGTTTGCTGTTGAGTATTGGAATCAGTCCTTGAAGTTGGGTTCTGCTTTAAAAAATAAAAAATGTGGGGTTCCTGACTGGCTCAGTGCATGGAGCATATGACTCCACCTACGGATTGTGAATTCAAACCTCACATTGGATATAGAGCCTACTAAAGGAAAAAAAGAAAGAAAAAGAAAAAGAAAAAAGAAAAAACAAGAAAAAGGAAAATTAAAACAGGTAACACTGACTTAGTGGTCAGACACTGTAGTGAGGCAACTGACACAGGGATCTAGAAAATGGTTGTCTATGATAAGCTGTTAACAAATACTTAGAAAACCCATTACCTATTTTAAATGAAAAGACAGGCCATGCACTTTCTGATAGTAGATCTAGAGGATGGGTCCAAAATAACAAGATATCATAATGTTTTGTTTGCATATGACAAGGTATTGACAAAAACACATAAAATTAGGAAATATGTGCAAGCATTTGAGTGCAATTGAGTGCAAGCAGAAATAGAAGAAAATAAAGAGATTATTACAGAAAATAGGGATTCAGGGCCTCCAAGGAAAAAGAACTCCCACACAGCATTAGCATGGGTATAATTTAGGACAACCACCTTAAGAACTGGTAATATTTTATAAAACTGAATATATGCATACTTATGAATCAGTGTGTGTATTCCTAAGTGTATAAAAATAGATGTATATATATGAATATATATACATTCACCAAAATACATGTACATAAATGTCCATAATAGCCTTCTTCATAATAGCCAAAAGCTAGAAACTAACCAAATGCCCAGCAGCAACAGAATGGATCAATACATTATACAATATTCACAAAATGGAACATTATACAGGATAATACGTAATACATAACTACCATTTGGAAAAATATATATATATAGCTGAATTTCACAAATATAATGTTAAACCAAAGAAGTCAGACACAAAAGCACATATACAGTTGGGTTCCATTTGAATAAAGTTCAAAATTCAGCCATACTAATCTATAGTATTATGTGCTAGCAAAATTATTATCCTTGGGGTGGGAGTGGAATAATGCCCAGTTAAGGGCATGAAGAGGGCTTTTGGGGAAACCAATAATATGTCATTTCTTGACATGAGTATCAGTTACACAGACGTGGTCAAGTTGTGAAAATATACCATGTTATACATTTGTGTTCTATGTAGTTTTCTCCATGTTTATTATAATTCAATTAAAATTTTAAAAAAATAGAAAGCTAATTCAGAAGCGTTCAGATTTAGAAAATCTCATTTCTTCCAGAAGTGATATTAAATCACATTTGAATAAAAAGTATCAATAAAAATTTTCATTTGGATAGTGACATCATGGCAAAGACAAGTTTATAGACATTAAGCTAGGTAGTGTTCTAAGGAAGTCACTGTTAAGTTCACAGAGAGATTGCTATCCATAAAGCAAAAAGACGGAGAAGACCTAAGAGGTATGTCTCAGAAAAAAATTGGTTATACTTACTGACACATTGAACTCAATGAAGACAAGTAGATCAAAAGCCTCTTAAGTTACCAAGCTTAATATATTACAAAAAGAAACCATTAACCTCATAAGAATGAGCACATCTAGAACCCAGATCTTGGTTTCTAAATACCACTCTCCACAGAAAAGAAACAGATTTCTTTGGAAAAAAATAATTCATTCCAAAGCTGGGGCAGGAAAAGGACTCTATTAGTATGAAATACTGTATACCATGAATTCTCTCACTCCTACTCCAGATTTGGCCAAAATGGGTAGTATTAAAGGAAGAACTCAGAGATGTCAGAGCCAGGCATTACTAAGATAAAAGGAAACAAAAGTGCCTCCCAGGAAATAGGAATAGGTCTGAATTTTGCATGTTTCCCATACTTTCTTACCCCAAATGGAAGGGTTTATTATCCTTCTCCTACAGTATTAAGTATTAAGAGTGGGAAGAGAAATATATCATGTTCCTCTTTCAAATCACAAATTACTGGACAAAAGAAGAAATGCTCATAAGTTGATTATATTGATAGAAAGAACTATAAATCCCATAGAGTCATGAAATTGGATTTGACACAGTGACTTATACTAAAGGAGAAAACAAATGGTACATATAGGCCAAAAGGAAGGTCTTTAATAGAAACCACTAATTCAAATATTTGAGTGTTCCTTCATATTTTTCAGTATCCTATTGACTTTGAAACCATGAGAATTTATTTTGACCAATGCAAGCTGTGTTTAGATATGCCCCATAAAACATCACACAGTGCTCTAGCTCTTTCCTTCCCTGTTGTGGTTACACAGAAGGCACATGCTCCAGCTGCCCTAACTACAAGATTGAAGCAGCCAATGTATTTGAGTCATTGCTTGGAGGACAGCAGTAGAGAAGCTATAACCAACATTACAATTTAATTTAAATGAAAAATTAACTTTGCAATGTTAAGCCACTAAGACTGAACTTTATTGAGTGAGCTAATGTTAATTATTGTACTAATATCCACCTTGAGGTAGAACCAAGGTGAATCAGACAGATTCTGCACTCAAAGGTATGTTGTCTACCAAAAAACACAAGAATGCATATTATGGTACTTTAAGGATAGCTAACAGGTTTTTTTTTTAATACTATTATTATTAAGAGATAGGTCATCATTTCTATGCCCTTACTAAATTCCTGTTTCACAAAATCATAAGATATAAACAGTTGACTTTTTAAAGACTTTTCTTAGTTATTTATTATTATTACTATTTTTTAGAGCAAGTAAAAGTTCACAGCATAATTGAAGGGTAGGTACAGAGTTTCCCCAAGTATCCCTGCCCTAATCCCTAGTATCAACATCTCCCACTACAGTGGTACACTTATTAGAATTGATAAACCTAGACTGGCACATCATAATTAGTCAAGTCTATAATTCACTTTGGGGTTCATTCTTGGTGAAGTCATTTTTTAGGTTTGAAAAAATGTAAAATGAAATGTATCCATCATTTTGGTATCATGCGGATAATTTTTATTGCCTAAAAATTCTCTGCACTGGGTACAGAAAACTACCCCAATGCCTATCAACATTAGAATGGATAAATGCATTGTGCAATATCCACACAATGGAATGTTATACAGGATAATACATAACACATAACTACCATTTGGAAAAAAATACATAGCTGAATTTCACAAGCATAATGTTAAATCAAAGAAGTCAGGCACAAAACAATATATACAGTTGGGTTCCATTTGAATAAAGTTCAAAATTCAGCAATACTAATCTATAATATTATATTTTAGTAAAATTATTGCCCTTGGTGTTGGAGTAGGATAATGCCTAGAAGAGGCAGTGAGGAGGACATTAAGACAGCTTTGGGGGGACTATACGCAGGCATGGTTAATTTGTGAAAATATACCATTTTTTTCCTCTATCAGGAAGGTGTTTTTTGTTATTATTGTTGATTTTTGTTTTTTGTTATTGTTGTTTGTTTGTTTTGCTTTTTAGCTTGAAAATGTGCCTTCTTTATATAGCTTTTTACATGTTAGGACAGAATGGTAATTTCCAAACTTCCATGGGAATCCAGCATCCTTGATTAATGTTTTGAAACATTAAACTCACCCCAAATGTGGCTTGGCCTTTTTGACTTGCTTCAATAATAGAATGCGGAATAAGCAACTTATAAGATCAGGTTTTAAAAAGCTTCTATTTCTGCTTGAGTCCTTTGGAAGCTTCATCCTTGGAGTCCTGATCAGTTATGTAAGAACTCCAACTCTCCTGAGACCATCATGCTCTCAGGGATTGCAAGCAAGTTTTCTCATAGAAACACTATGTGGAGAAAGAAAAAGACATTAGTCCCCAGATTTTCCAGCCACTTTAGCTGAATCATCAGACATCATACACTATGCCCTGAACAAATTCCTGTTTCATGAAATCATGTGACAGAAAGGGTTGAAGTTTAAAGATACTTAGGTTTGTGATAGTCTTTTAGATAGCAATATATAAGTGAAAAAGGTGTATTAAGATATAAATATAAATTCAGTTTAAATATGTGCATATTATGTTACATATGTTCAGATGAGGTAGAAAGCAAAATAAACTATAGACAGAAAGTAAGAAAGGGCCACAGAAGTATAAATATAGTGCTAGAAGTATGCAAAGAAAGAAGAAATTGCTGTTAGGTGAGGAAATATTCCCAGATTAAGTACCATGGGAACAAGGTCTGACTCCATCTGATTCATTACTGTACCTATTGTGTCTGCTACATAATAGATGCCTATGAATGTGGCTTAAATGAACAGGTAGAATAAATAAACTGATATTGTTGCATTTTGGAGGACTCTTGAAGGGAAGGGTGGTCATATGCAGGTCAATGGAAGCAGAAAACAGTTGAAAATTCTTGGCTGATGAAATAGCATGATAATCATAAAACAAGGGGAAGACTATATGGAGATGACAAAGAAGAATAAAAGGAAATTTAATAAATTTCAGGGCAGAAGAATAGGAAGAGAAGACAGAGTCCACTGTTATTTGAAAGCAGACCTCAAAGAGTGTCAGGGTCACGCCCCTAAGATGGCGCCGGCTACATAGCCCAAGCAGCACGGACAGCCAGAAAACATCCGCCCTGGCCACACGTGACTTCGTGCTCGTCACATGAACACAGGATGCCACCACTGCCTATGAGCCCCAGATACCTCCTGTTCATGTGAACACCTCTGTGATTGGCTGTTATGCCCTATATAAGGCAAGAGAACTTCCCCGCATGGGGAGGAGAAAGATCGACCAGGGAATAAACAAGAGCTTGTGCATCGACCTGTGTGTGTGTTGGTGTTGCATCATATCTGCAGGCAGGGAGAGTGCGACGTTTGGTGCCGAAACCACGGAACTGTGAGTATATTTAAAAATAGCAAAGATATAGTGAAGGTAGAAATTCTGATACTGGTTGAGATATGTTCTGATTTACTGATAATATTGAGGTATATTTAACTTTTTAATTTTATGTGCATTGATCTCACATTGAACAGTTTTGTCAGAGTGAAATACAATGTTTCCATTTTGTTTACTTGATTTTTAGAAGTGGTAGTTCTAACAGGAAGATTTCATGGAATAGAAGTTGTGCAGCTAAAAAGCTTAGCATTTTAAGGAGAAGGTGAGAGGAGGCAATACATGAGTACCTTTTCCCCCTCATCATATTGCACGTTCGTCACTAGAACGACCACAAAGGAAAGGTTAGAAGTTTGCTGAAGAGCAACCACAAAGGGACAGCAGCTGTATGTTCGCGGATCGGGACTGTAAAGGTGTTAGAAGTTTGCTGAAGAGCAACCACAAAGGGACAGCAGCTGTATGTTCG